>NC_134552.1:36497668-36797668 GCF_025594145.1 Primulina tabacum
TTTTCACAAAAACCAACATGCAGAATTTCGGCTTTCATTGTGCAGTTTCGCGGTTTGCTTTGTGTTGTGGATTTCAGGTATTGGCTCGATTCCAGGCTCTTAAGGCGACATCTAGACATGTAATAGGATGCATTAGGTTGTAGAACCCGTAAATTGGACTGCGTATAAGCCATGCATAATTCTAGTATTTAAAATTAAAATGATTTTTATCGTATGAGTATTTAAATTCTTTTCTTAAAATTTATTTATTTTACGCAGTAGTTTAATTGTTATCTTTTCAGTTAAATAAGTGAGGCCGGACCGGAGATGGAGAATTGAGATAAGTTAATAAAGACTTATTTAAGAAGCAGTAATTTAGCATGTTAGTAATTATATTTCAAAGAGTTGGCATGCATGCAAGTTATTAAACTTCTTTGGTATTTTATTTAATTGTTTTTAAAGCATTAAATGCATGTTTATTTCATTAATTTATTTTTAATTATTTTTATGCATTTTAGGCATAATTCATGCATGATAGAATTTATTCCATGAAATTTTAAAAGTTCACGCATTAAGGTTTCTAGGTGCATTTCACGCTCGAACGAGGATCGGAGACCGGAGAATTTTCAGGAAAATTATTTTACTACACGATTTATTTTTTTATAAATTTATTTAAAGCATTTTTAAGTGTATTTTTCGAAAATGGGAATTTTTGGGTATTTTTATCCGCAGGATTTTAATTTTTAACGGTACGCAAATTTTATCGAATCGGGGGAATTTTAATGGTTCGGCTAATATTTTCAAAATCTTTCCGACTCGAAATATCTTTCGGGAGTGAGTTTGAGCTTAATGGGCCTACTTTTGAATTTATAGGGCTTAATCATATTTTTTATCTTTAAATTAAACAAGTTAGGCCCATTAACTAATAATTTATCTTATATAATTAACCCTTAAGCATGTTTTACCCTAAACCAAATTGTGCATCAGCCGACACCTACCTCCCTCAAACATCCTCTCTCGGTTTCTGAACCCAGCAGCCGAAAGCTTTGGTTGTTGGTTTGTTTTGCAAAGAATACTTCACTCGGGCCTCCTTTTTGCATCGTTTTGGTTCTCCCATCATCAAGGCACGCTAAGTACTATTATTTCTGCATCTTACACGTCTTATGTATGCTGTTTTGTGTTCACTTGTTCAAGGATTTTTTCGATCCAAAGCATAGCATGAAGATTTTCGGTTTTGTTCATATACATGCATTCTTTATTGTTGACTCACGGTTTTTGCTTCTGTTGTGCAAAGGGCTGCCACGTTCAAGCGGTTAAGGGGCTGTGTAAAAATGGTTTAGGTGCTGTCACGTAGGCTGGAAACAAGATCATGACAGCGTTTTGTAAGGGTGGTCTCGGTTCGTGTTTTTGGTTCGGTAATGAGTTTGGGCGAGGTATGGAGGACTTTGCTGTGCATGGGTTCGAACCCAGCCACGATTCAGGCCTTGTGGAGTCTAGTAAGTGGTTAGGAAGGAGTCATGGGTGTTTAGTTGAGGGAGAGACTCGATCTTTGGAAGCACCGCATGAATGGAGATGGAGACGGTAGTTTTCGGCCGATTTCTACTTGTGGCGGGTGCTGTAGCCTTAAGTATCGGTTGGAGCTGTTAGAAGGGGTCGTTAGGTTTCTAATAGTGGGGCTTAAAGGTTGGATAGGTGGTGAGTTGATAGTGGACCGAAAGGAGATGAGTTTTTGGGAGGTTAGTGCATGAGGTGGCTTAATTTTGTTCTGATTTTTTTTAGCCGTGAGTTTTGGGTTGGAAATTTCAATTTAGGATCTTGTAAGTGTTTTTAAGAACGGATAAAAAGTTGAGAATTTTTCGGGTGGTTTTCGAGTCGATTCGGGTTAAAACCGGGCCCTCGGCTCAAATTTTAAAACAATTCGGTTAAGTTATTAATTGGGCTCGAATTTATGTCTAGGAATATTTTTTAAAAAAATGTTTTGGGACATTTTAAGGGGTTGGGTAAGCTTCGGGTCAATTTTAGAGGTCCAGGGTCGAAACGATAATATTTGGGTTTCCAGGGTCAAAATGGTCATTTTGCACCCGAGGTAAGATTTGGGTCATGACAGCGCCCTGAGCACAAATCATGATATTTTTAATGGTCATGCATCACGTTTACGATTTTTACGCTATTATAATAATTATGGTTCATGCTTGGTTTAAAGGAATTAAGAGAGGAATTAAGAGAGGAAGTGAAGAGCACTCCGTCTCCGCCGCGCCGCGTCGTTATTTCGTTTGTTTTATGTCAAAACAAACCAACACATGTTTATATCTTCTTTCACTCTTCAATCAAGCCATATAGATATTTTTAAATATCGCAAGTACATGATTTTAATGCAAGAAGATCGAAATTGTTCATATTTAATTATGTTGGTTAATTATATTACGTGCAAAATATTCATTTTGAGATTTATGCGATATTGCTTGGGGTCACTCTACTATCCTGGGATTATTATTTCACCCGGTCGCCAGTTACCGGTCCGGTCGCCAGTTACCGGTCAGTTCAGTTCAGTTCCCGGTCGTCAGTTACCGGTCCGGTCGTCAGTTACCGGTTAGTTTCACCCGGTCGCCAGTTACCTGTCAGTTCCCGTTCGTCAGTTACCGGTCAGTTCAGTTCAGGGACCACTTGCGTAGACCATAATCTAACCAAGAAAATCATTACAAGTTATTTCATTACAGGGCTCCAAGGAGCAAACATTTTTATAATGATATTTTCAGTTCAGTTATGCACGTACTATAATTACCATTGAAATGATATTTTACGTTACAAATCATTACAGGATATTTTCACTTGCATGCGACTTTATTATTTATTTACTCGTTATTTACGATATATGCATGCTGAGTCTTTAGACTCACTAGACTTGATTGTTGTAGGTACTGATGATGTCAGGACCGAGGGCGGGGACCAGTGAGCCAGCTCGAGTCGCCAGTAGTGGAACCCGAGGACCTCATTTCAGCATTTATTATTTTTAATTCAAACCAAGTTTTTATGTTGCTGAATTATTTTTAAGTCATTATTTCGCAAACATTAAAATTCTTCCGCTGCTATTTTAAACATTTAACATTTTTTTGTAAGTTTATCTATGAATGAGACTTTTTAATTATTTAAAAGAAAATTTTTAAATACGAATTTTCGGGCCGTTATAGACCAAGCCTTCGAAAGGGTGACTTGGTCACATCTTAGACATGACTAGGAGATGTTATAACCATGACTATAGCCCATAGAGCAGCCAAGATCAGATCCATCAATCTTTGACAGCAATCAAGAAAATCGAATGCAAATGGGACATGTTTGGGGAGTTACTGTCATTTCTGGTTTCCAGCGGTTATGGGGCTTGAACGAATGGACCAATATGATCCTAACATGTCCTAGTACATGTCTAGATGCAGCCTTGGGAGCTTGGACATGAGCCAACCACCTGTACTCAAAGAAACAAGCAAACCGTGAAGAACAAGAGGGCCGAAGAAATCTGCACTTCATGTTTCGAAAATAGCATGGAAAAATTTCGGTTTTTGCTTGAATAAAATCATGAGTATGTTGTTTAAAATACTAATATGGCTTGATTGAAGAGCAAATAAAAACATATACATGCCTTGGTTTCGTTTTGAAAAGAAAACGAACGAATATGACGACGCGGCGCGGAGGAGACGGAGTGTTCTTCTTTTTCTTGCTTCTAATCGATTTCTCTCTTGTTCTTGCTATGAGGCTCACGATTTTAGCTCTGAATCCTCTCTGAATTTTGGTGGTGAGGAGGGGGAATGATGGTTAGAAGAGATGGACGGGAGTTGCAATATAAAAGGGATTCAAATGGCATGACCAAGTCTTGCTCCGTTTTGAATTTGAAATGGTTTGATATCAAATATTCTTGGAGGGATATAGGAGGTGCAATGACCGATTCATCATGTCATCTTAAGGTTAGGATAATGATTTATTATTAATAATTAATGGTGATTAAAAGTTAAAGGATTATCATGCCAAGAAATAATAAGGAAAGGGTCAACGGTGGTGAGTTGTCAAAGAATTGCTAAGTCATCTATGAGGTGGCCGAATCATGCTATTAAGTGGAGGAGAAATATTGCTTAGTTAGTGTATTTTAAACCTTTAGAGCCTTACCTATCCTTTAAATAATTTAGTGAATTAACACATTAATTATGGAACCTAAATGAACTTATTTACTACTTACCTCAAGTTACTTAAATAATTCCTTAAACCTTCTTTTAACTTAAATTAACTTATTACTTAGCTAAAATAAATTCTGGGAATGTTTTCTTAATATTAAATTTTATCTCAAAACTCCAACTCCAGTCCGGCCTAATTTAATTAACTGAAAAGACAATAGTTAAACTACTGCATAAAATAATTAAATTTAAAGGAAGAATTTAAATACTCAAGCAATAAAATCATTTTAATTTAAATACTAGAATTATGCATGGCTTATACGTAGTCTAATTTACGGGTTCTACAGATTGTTCCTCAACTGACTGAATCTGAGCAAGATCCGGAATAAGGCTTATTGAATACGGTTCAGTCTCTCCAAACTTTTGTTCTTGAGCACTGAGTTTCTCATCCATTATTCCTAGACGTTCTGTCAGTACAAGGATCACTTCTTGATCGTGAGCAGCAGTTGGGATTAATGCATCAAAATTGGACTGAAGAGTCTTTAAGATTGAGTCCAGTTTGTTTCGTTTAATCTGCTCAACAATGAATCTCCAACGGCGCATCGCTTCAATCACATTCTCTGTCTTTTCAAGATCAAAGACCTTTAACTCTTGCCTTACTAGTCGTCCAAACGAACCCTTAGTTTTGAAAACGGTGAGGGGATGAAATACCCTGACCTTGTGCCATTCATCAAAGAACTCCATTTCCTCATTTGCAAAATTTTCGATTTCTTCGAGATGAATATCAACACTAGTCGAGACAAATGATTGGTTAGTTTGAAAATTTGGTTGTTCCACAAGTTTCTCTTTTCCCTTTTCTGAAACAGATACAGTCTGCACCGGTCGAAACGCAGAAGACCCTGCAGTAGATTCTCGAAAGGAAATTCCAGACACGGGTCTAAAAGTTGACGCAGTAGATGTTGTTGGAATAACAACAGCAGTGGTTGGTGTAGAGGCAGAGACAGTTGGTCGAGCAGAGGGAACAGCTTTTGGGAACACTTGCATTAAAGGAACAGTTTCCAGATCAGAGAGGGCTGTTGTCTTCTTGATACGAAGAACTGTTCGAGCTTTCTTTTTGAGGGGAGTGGGTGGCTGAGAGGGTTTGATCGGAGCAGCAGACTCCTCGGATACTGTTTTGCCAGAATCAGTAGAGATGACCACTCTCTTTCTTTTATCTTTCTTCTGAAGTGCCACAGCCTTAGATTGAGCATCGTCTTCTTCCTTTTTCATAGAAATAAACTCAGCCACAATTGGCTTAGGTCGAAGAGCAAGCACATTGGCAGTGTCTGTCATAGTCACATATGATGTGTCCGATTCAGAAGTGAGGGAAAAACCAGCATATTTTAGCATTGTGCTGATCTGAACAGCAAATCCAGAACTTTTCCTTGTAACCATATCTTTCATTATTCGAAATAAGAAATGACTCCAATCCATTTTAATTTCTGAAGTGATGGCAACCATCACTTGGACTTTCTCCTTAGTCAGTTGATCAAACGCGCCAGCTTTGACCAATAAAGCCTTTGCCACAATGTCAGCAAGCACTTGATACTCTATTTTGAGAAGCTTCTTGAAGCAAGATGGAGACAATTCTTCTCCAGAAGCTGAGAAGGTACTGAGAGCAGTAGACATCTCTTGCTTAGAAATATCGGAGAGTTCAGAAATACCTGAACATGGGAGGAAGAAGGTTGATCCCAATAGTGCTGCATCAATGGAGATGGATGCGTCTCCTTGAGAGTGAATGATCTTTCTTCTTGAATAGTTGCCCTAGTATAGAAATCCAGAAGAGCAGTTTTGTATATCGTAGCAGGTGATTCCAAGAATTTTCGGAGTCCTGATTTTTCTAGGGCTTGAAACATCTTCAGAAGATTCTCATCCTTGATGGTAAGGACAGAGGAGAAGTTAACCTGGTAAGCATTCAGGGTGTAAGCTCCGGCCATTTGTTTCCTTTAAAGAAAGTAACTTCAAAGAGATTGAGTAAGCACGATTTCAAAAGAAAACAGTAGTTAGAGAATAAGATTCTGGAAACGTAAAAAATGAATAGAAGAAACAAAGGCAGTTAATATTCAAAAGAAATTTTACAGCCGTCATTGTAAACACAAGGACACGTGTCTATATGTTTACGGTTGAGTTAAAAAAATTCAGAACTTGTCAGATAGACCAATGATTTTAAAATTTGAAATTTAGTGATAAAGCGGGCTGTCCAAGCGGTTACTTTTGAAATAATCAGAAAAGAAGTTGTCGTTTTATGATAACGTCTACTGGAAGTTTTAAAGTACTGAAATAATTGAGCACTTTGATAAAATCAGTAGACTTGTTGTTTATCAAAAGGACAGACGTTCTATCTGTTTTCGGAAAAAGATACGAAAATCTTAGTCTGACTAAAAGACTGTTCCCCCTCGATAAATGCAACCAATAAATGCAGAGATGTGATATCTGAGGACAAGAGGGATGAATCTTGGTATTCGTGTAACCAAATTGCCATCTCTTCAGCTTCCTGAGACTCTATATAAGTGCCTGCAAGTTTACAAACTAATTCATTCAAGAGAAATTTTATCAAACCAATACACATGATATGTGCAAATGATATCTCGGAGTCTTCTCCAGAGTCAGAATCAGCAGAGGAATTCCAAAGACAATTTTCAGTCTCTCGTAAGCAGATGTTTGAAGACATCTTTTTCTAATACATTAGTGCTAACAAGACCCAAGCTTGCCAGAGTCTTACAAGACCCAAGCTTGCTGGAATCTTTTCGGAGAAGACCATCCTTTTCTTGCTGAAGTACTTTGCAACAAGGAAAGTACTTCAAGCTGCTGATATCAACAAATGTAGTAGACAAACTCAATGTAAAGCTTTTGGTTAAAGAATATTTTGACATTGTTTATCTACTGCTTTCATTGAATAATAAAATAGTTTGAGTAAGAAAAGCTTAGTCTGATAAATCAGAAGACGTTTCGGTTGACTTGAGACTTTTCCACTTCTTCATCGTTTAATGTACTGAAATGGTTCCTTAATAAAATTTCAGTTGAAGTACTTGGCGTTTCTTTATTTTTCTGCAAATAAGTCAATGTCAACTGAATAATATATATAACTGATAAGTGATAAAAGAGATTCAGAAGGGAGTTTGTCGTCTTATGATAGCTTCTACTGGAAGATAAAGAATGCCATGTTTTATCAAAAAGACAAATCGCCTTCTGCATCTGACATAAAATCAAGTATAATCAGAATAAAGTTCCCCCTAAATTAATGCAATTATTAAATGATAATTCTTGGTAAATGAACCGTCGATAGCTTGACACAGAACGCTTCACATTCTTTACTGCAGTCATGATTGCCTCGATCTTTGGTACCTGGTTTGTCATTTATAAATACAGGCATAGAGGTTAGCCATATAGTCACTTTTAAACAAAAAGAATATGGCAGGAAAGAATAGTTCTGATTGGCTGAGGAGTTCATGAAGGAAGTGATAGCTGCAAGGAAGGAGGCAATAGAAGACAAGGTGCTGGAGAAGGCACTTGCTACCTGGACTAAGTGTTAGAGTAGGTGCCCGTCGAGCCAAGTGTTGGCCGAGTGTTCACAATGAAACTCTATGTATGAACAGTCTTTATTTTAATAATATTTGAAATTATTATTTTGGCACATATTTATCTGTATACCCATGCTAGTTGCATAGTTAAAGCCCTTGAATATACAAATAGTAGAAAGAATATGAGATGCTCATATGATGAGTATCATGAAACTCATATTTGTAATACTGTATATTCTAAATGGTTCCTAGTCGATTCAGCCACCACTAAGAAGGATATAGGTCGCTCGAGTTCGAGACTAGTATCTGCGATGTGAGTACCATGTTTCATTGCTAGGGAACATTGTGATGTCCGAGCATGCAGATAGGTGCTCTTGGTAGAGTGCACTGAACAACCCTCCATAAAGGACTTTCCAAGTGGTTCTCACTTATCGAGTGGAAAAGTCCTAGTTTATGGTTGTACACCATTAGTCCTTATGACCCGGGACAACATTGAGACTCTATGTGCTAGAATTACACTTTGAGTTGTTTATCGACTCTCATGGGGTCATCAGGTGGCAAGGTTGGGTGTTCTGTCGAAACATATAGGAGTCGATGCATTGTAGTCGGGGATTCACCGCTTACCTTCGGGTATGGATATCCTATGTGTTCTCATGTGTATGTAGGTTGAAATATCTGATCAGATTATAGTGGTAATTATGAAAGGGGTTTCATAGATTACACCATCGATGCAACTATGACATGACACATAGTATCGATTCATTGACAACTCTCGATAAACCAATGGTTGTCGAATCGGTCGGGATATATGAGTTGAAGGGACCGTACTGTACGCTAACCATAATTGAATGGTTCTTGCAGGCACTATCATTTGATACCTAGGGAATCATGTAAGCGATACTGCTAGGCGTTTAACATGATTGGTTGGGTACTATCAGACTTGAGTTCTGACGTTCTTGTTATCAAGGAGTTGATAAGTAAGAATGGAGCAATTGGGGTATGCTCGTATAAGGACATGTTTAGTTCGAATCACATGGAGATGTGAACCCACAGCTAGTTGTATCAATGAACCATTGAGGGCTACACAAGTACTAGCTTTTTAGATCCCGTTGAGAAGTAAAATAGTTCAAAGTGTTGAACGGCTTATAAATGAGTTTATAAGCGTAAGGAAAACTAGAAGTATGACTTCTATGAGAGATGTAATTTTTAATTTATTAATGTGTTCCTAAATTAAAACTAGGCCAATTGAATAATGAATTTGAAAATTGTGATTTTCATAACATTGTTATGGACTAAATTAAATTAATTCAAGTGTTGAGTTAATTAAACACTAGTGGACCTAGTAGAGTCCAAATAATTAAATTAATTCAAGTGTTGAATTAATTAAATAACATTGGGCCTTGTAGAGCCCAATTGGAAAATAATTATTTAACTAGATGGGCTTGAGTAAAAATCAAGCATTGTTTAATTAGGCTCAAATATGTTTGTGACAATTTAAATTAAAAGTCCATGGGCCCTTTGTAAATGTTACAAGCCCACTAGGTTTTGCATGCTTGGGAGGTGAAGGGTTGTGGATTATTTTTGATTAAAATATTGGTATGACATGCACATGCTTCCATTAGCTTTTCCCACAACCAAGACAAGTCATTCACTCCACTTCACTCTCTCACTTTGGCCGAAATTTTTGACATATTTCTCTCCATTTTTCTCTTCATTTTGGTTGAGGAATTCATACACTTCTCAATGAAAAATACCCTAATTTTTCTAGTGCAAAATTAGGGTGGTTCTAGCTTGCAAGTGGTGGGCTTGATTTTGAAGGAAAGGAGGAAGCTTGTAGATCAACTCATCCCATCAAGAGCTAAGGTGTTTACACCTTAGTTGGAGCCATCATCAACCTCAAGAGGTTGATAGGGTATAATTTCTTAACACCCTATGTATGACAAAGGTGTTTAGTATATGTTACACACAAGTACACTGAGGTGTTCAAGAAATTTTTATAAAAATTTTGGGTTTTCATGCTTTGAAAACATTTTTGAACTTCCGTTGCTCATTTGAACACCCTAAAATCGATCCCTTTCAAGTGGTATCAGAGCTTAGGGTACTAGTTTGTGTAGCATATACATAATATTATATTGAGATCGATTTCTAACCGCATGAGATGAAATATTTGCAACAAAAATCAAGGTTTTTGAGAGGGGATTTCAGGCAGCTTGTTGCTGCCCGAGGGGCTGCTCATTTCGGGCAGCACTAGCAGCCCGAGTGGCTGCCCGAACCCCCAATTGAAAATAAAATTTTTTTTTGTTAGCCAGAATTCGGCGACGGAGCTCCGGCTACGGCGATGATGACTATGGTTTCCAAAAGTGTTTTGGATTATCAAAGTGTCATGCGCCTCGATGTTGTTGGGTCATTGGATGACTAACATATTTGTGAATTTTAAATGGGCCAAAATGTTTTTGGTGAAAAATGAGTTTTTTGGGCCCTTAAGTTTAAAATTACAAAAGTTACAAATATTTTCTCATAAAATAAATAATTGAAGTTGGAATTTAATTATTTATAGTAAATTGTGATTTACAAGAAATTCGGTTATAAATAAATTAATTGGAAAGTAGACAAAGGTGTTTGTATACTTTGTTAATTTAGTTTATAATCAGTGGCGGTTAGTGATTGGTTCAAGATATATAATATTGGATCAATTAATTATTGTGATAATTAATTGATGGTGTATGATATGTGATATTATGCATGAAGGATGATCAAAAGCCCAAGCCCAATTTGCTAGGTGTATGCTAGGATATTTTGTGTTGAATGATTGTAATAATTATCAAATTTAAAGTGGGCTTGGTTTATGGCCCGTTCTCACCCCATGAGATTTATCCCTATTTGCCTATGGATATTTATTTGTAAATATTAGTATAGTGGATGATCAAGATTGGAAGATGGTGGCCATGATGATTATGAAGATCGAAGACATGTAAATATTGGAAGCTAATATAATAGTTGCATTTGCATCCCTTGCATTACCCTAGGATTGGAACTAGGCCCGTGTTTAGCTCACACGTGCCATTAGTATTGGGGCGATTGATCATCCTTGTTTTGTTTACTGTTTATAATATATGCATGATATGTTATAAATAATGAGTATGTGCGTTATTATTATGATAATAACAAAGTTGCATGAATCCGGCAAACATACGATCAAACATGGCGAGATTTTATATAAAATTAATGATGAGACCTTTCAAAATTAAAAAACCCTCATTTTGAATAAGATTCAAAATTAATATCAAGCCCGAAAAGGGGAATTATAAATTTGTTTATAATTTCCATGTCTTCTATCGACAATGAGTGCACGATGAACGCTACCCGTACTCAGGGCTCGGCTCATATTATTGGGGTGGCCCTGGGTGCCGAAAAGCCGTGACATCCATTGACATGGTGATGTGAACTACGTGGAACTCTCATGATTTCGGCTTCGGTGGGTAAGGCTTGACACGTGAAGATGAACGACGTCATATTATTGGGTCCTAATCAAATGTGAAACAAAAGTTTACGTAGAGGGTTGCATTGTGATGCAATTGGAAACTACCTTTTAGGGATTATGATTGGCTGATATTGTAACGACTATGGGCTATCACGATCTTGGGCTCCCTCGGGGGCCTTGTCCCGTCTTGGGTTCCCTCTGGGGCCTTCTCCCTCACGGGCTTTCCCATGCATCATTACTCGTAGAACTCTTCACACCAGGATGGTGGAGTGGTACCTCCCCAAGTCTCGAACCCATGACCTCCTGGCATAATTACATAGTTCAAAGAGACTTGGTACCAGGGGCTAGCCCAACTGGTACCAAGTCTCTTTGAACTATGTACTTATGCCAAGAGGTCATGGGTTCGAGACTTGGGGAGGTACCACTCCACCATCATGGTGTGAAGAGTCCAATGAGTAATGATGCATGGGAAAGCCCGTGAGGGAGAAGGCCCCAGAGGGAACCCAAGACGGGACAAGGCCCCCGAGGGAGCCCAAGATCGTGATAGCCCATGGTCGTTACAATAAAAGGCGCCTTTTATTGTAACGACCCAAGGCTATCCCGATCTTGGGCTCTAACTATGGGATCTCTCTGAAACTCTAGACTCTTCCATCACGGGCTTTCCATAGGCATCGTTACTCATAAGCTACTCCAGCCCATGCACTGGAGTTTGTACCTCCCCAGGATCGAACCTAAGACCACATGGATATATAGGTACTTAGCACAATCCTGGTACCAATTGAGCTACTATTGTAATAGCCAAGCCTGGTGAACGGTACGGTTTAAGATTTCGTATGATTATTAACTATTTAGTTGAGTTTAAGTATAGTTTTGATGTTAAGAGTTGTGATTATGGGTTATAGTATTGTTGGTTATAATTGTATTGTATCAGCTTTGCGATTCGATCTTTGTTGTGTAGAGTTGGTTGTTGGATACAGAGGTGACCGCACCCGCGGTCAATAAAGAACCGCACCCGCGGTCTCATGCTTCAGAATTTCGGTTGTTTTCCAGTAGCCTCAGCGCACCCGCTGTGCAAGGTGTAGCGCACCTGCGGTGTTCGGGCAGATTTCGAGTTTTAAGTGATATAAGTTGATGTGTTTGGCTCATTTCTCTCATTTCTATCGGTTCTTCTCGGTTTGCAGCTCTTGGGGAGACTAGGGTTTCTTTATTTCTTCTTTTCATTTCTTTGATTCAAGCATCTTGTTGGGTATTTGAAGTGGGATCAAGATTATTTTGGGTTCAAGGAGATAAGGTAAGCTTATGGGTTTGTTTATTTCTTGATTATGGTGTTGGGAGAAATCATGGGTTTGGTGATTGTGTTGGTTTTATGGATTTATTGATATGGGTTTATGATTATTGAGTTGATAATGGTGCAATATATGGTTTATTGTTGTATGAATTCAACCAAAGGTTTAGAACCAAGGTTCCAAGTGATTGTAAGTGGAATTTCATTCCTTGTGCTCACATGATAATATATGTATGGTGTTTCAATGGTTTTAATGTGTTATTCCCTTCCATTTGATTCATATTATGTATTGATATACTTGGTTGTATATTAGAGTCAATTGAATGTCTGAATTGTGAAAAAAGGAAATACAAAAGAAAGAGTATGCAAAGTGTTGTTTAAATGCCCAAGAGAGAATTCAAATGATTTATTGGATTGATAGATACATAGTCATAGATTGCATGCAATTAGTTGATCAACGACCATAGGCTTATATCCCTCAGAGTTTTCGATGTATATCGATGGGATATAGGTACAGAGACAGAGTTACTATATAGATATCAATCCAACAGAGAAAAGAGAAATACCATCTTATTGTTATATTATGCTATGTTATTCATGTTTCAAGAGTTGATGGTATTTAATGATTTCAAAGCCATGTTTTACAGAGTATGATATATGTATCCATTGCTATGTAAGAGTTCCACTTGCTGAGTTTTTAATCATTTCAGTTATTTCATGTGATGTAGATAAGAGCGACGGGCCGGGACGTTGATTGTGGGCCGGAGTCATATGCATTTAGAGAAGGAAGGAAGAAAACTATTTTGATAGCATTTTTGACATGATCACAAAAATGATATTTTGTATTTTTGTTGTATCATTTGATTGATCATGTATATACTTTTGATTATACATTGACATGTATTTTAAATCCTTCTTTCTTTTTAGAAAATTTTAATTTCCGCTGCTATTTTATTAAAGTGGTTCAGAGGGTGTTACATTTAGTGGTATCAGAGCTCCGTTCTTCGGACCAATGCATATGACTTCGTCTACTTTCAACAGTCCGGGTATGTTTTCTTCTACATCTATTCATTGTTATCTATTGATATGTATTGTGTGAGCACATTGTAGGAGTTATGCCTCCTAAGAGGAAAGCTGCAGAGGGTGAGGATAGTTCTTCCTCTAGAGTTGTCGATGAGTTTGGCAAGTTATTGAAAGAGCAAGCCAAGGTCCATAGTGAGCAGATCCAACAGTTACTACGTTTGCAAGGTACAGGTCAAGGTAGAGGTCAAGTGAGAGGCCAAGTGGCACAAGCAGTTTGTAGAACCCGTAAATCAGTAGACGTATAAGCCATGCATAATTCTAGATTTTTAAAATTTAGTTGACTTCATTGCATGATTATTTTAAATGCATTTGTTTGAAGTTAATTATTTTATTATTTCAGTTCAGTAGCTTGATTTTTAGCATTTCAGTTATTTCATTGAGGCCGGACTGGAGTTGGAGTTTTGAGATAAAATTTAAGATTTGAGAAATATTTCCAGAAGTTAATTTAGCTAGCAAGTAAGTTCATTTAAGTTAAAAAGAAGTTTAAGGAATTTTTTAAGTTAGTTGAGGATTTAATTTAATTATTTGAGGTGATTAAGAAATGAGCTCATTTAAGTTACTTAATTAAGGGTTATATTCAATAAATTATTTGAGGGATTAGTGAGGCTTTTATGAGTTATTAATTATCAACTAGATAGCAATATTTCCCCTTCATTTTATTTGTAGATTTTCTGCCACACCCCTAGAAGAACAAACTAGGACTTGCCAACTCACCTTTGACCCATTCTTGGTTGATTAGCATGCTAATTCTTTATCTATTTTTCCACCTTAATTAATTAATACTAGACCACTATCCTAACCCTTGATTAGCATGATAAAATCGGCTACTATACTCTAGAATCACCCAAGAGATCATTTGATAGCAATTCAAATTCAAAATTCAAATGCATGAAGACTTGGTCTTGATATGATCCTTATATCTTGCACCATCCTCCTCACCCATCATAACCACTCCATCACACTCCCTCCCCACCGAAATCAGACCCATTTTCAGTAGAAAAAACGTGAGTAATAGCTAGGGAGAAAGGGAGAAAAATCGAGAACTAGAAAGAACAAGAGTAGCGCTCCACCTCCTCCGTGCCGCGTCGTTGTGGTTTCGCTCGTTTCTATTTCAAACGATAACCAGGCATGTCTAGATCTCTTTCAAACCTCAATCAAGTCATATTATTAATTATTTTTCAGTACATGATCAGATTTTATCATTTCAAAAACCGAAATTTTCAGCAAAACAAGAAAGAAAATTCTGCACAGATTTTGTCGACTTTCATGCTTCACGATTGGGTATGTTCCTTTTGATTTCAGGGATGGATCTTTCCAGGGGCTCGAGGCTACATATAGACATGTACTAGGACATGTTAGGGCCATGATAGATCCTGAGTTTCAGTTCCATAAATGCTGGAACGAGCACATGATTGCAACCTCCCCATTAGTGCAGAATCTTGTTCGAAAAAAAAAAAAAAATTTCAGTTTGTTGTCATAGAGGAAGGATCTGATCTTGGCTGCCCCAAGGGCCTATAGCCATGGTTGGATCACTCCCCTAGCAAGTCTAAGACGTGACTAAGTTGCCCTTTTGGTGGCTTGGTCCATGGCTCCTCGGTTTTAAATAAAAACATCACAACAGCCCCCATGTCCCTTCGGCCCCTTCAAATTTTCAGCATATGTATTTCGGTTTTGGTTGCTTGGTATGGATCTTGGTTGGCCTATGGCCCTTAGCCACGGTTCATACCATGCCCCTTATGTCTAGATCGTGCCATGGTCAATCAAATGGCCACTGGAACGACGCAAGACATCGATCTAAGAAAAACACTACACACGCATGCACGTTGGTTCTCGGTTGGAGTTTCGGTTGAGTTATGGTGTGATGCGGGTTGTGGCTCGCCTAGGGCCCTTAGCCATGGTTCAAATCACTCCTTGGGATGTTGGTAAGAGTCTCTGGTCGGTGGTTCACACCCCAATGGCCGGTAGTCTCGAAAACAACACAAGTTACACGATTGTACAGTTGCTGGAATTTTACAGCAAGTTGCTGTGTTGATTCGGTGGCTTGTTCGAGTTCTCGGTTTTTTTTAGCCTATGGCCTTGAACTGGACAGTGCCCCTTTGATTTGGGAAGGTCATGTTTTTGACCGTTCGTGATTCGGATCATTTTTGAGGTCGTACGAGAATTTACGGTGCGATGTGCCAAATTGACTCTCGAAAGAGCGTTTCGTGTTTTGGCCTCCATTCCACCTAGATTTCGACCCTATCTTTTTAGGAGCATTATTTTATGATTTTTAGCGTATTTTAATCATGACTATACGTCGGTTCAGTGTCGGTTCAGGTTGGCTCGGAGTCATGATTAAATACGAAGTCATTAGGCATCATAGTCGCATCTTTTGAACGTAAATTGCGTAGTCGGTCATGTTTAAGCTATTGCATATTTTTCATAGCACAGTTAGGTTGCAGCGAGCCTGGGGACGATCCAATCCAATCCAATTGGTAACATATACAGGAATTTTCATTATGCCAGTTAATTATTTTACGTGCATTAAATAGAAAATGATTATTTTTGAGATTTATGCGATATGGCTTGTGGTTCATTCACTATGTGGGAGTATTATTTTATACGGTCGCCAGTGACCGCTCATATCAGTTTGGAACCACCCGGTCGCCAGTGACCGGCCAGCTCAGTTCAGTTTCAGACTCCCCGGTAGCCAGTTACCGATCAGTTCAGCTTAGTGCAGTGGCCACAGGCGTAAAACATAATCTCAACAGAAAATTTTACCAGTTATTTCAGTACAGGCTCCAAGGAGCAAACATTTTTTTTCTGTGATTATCAGCTCAGTTATGCACGTATTATAATTGCTCAGTACAGATTATTTTCAGCATGCCTCAGGACAGGATATGTTATCTCATGCATATTTTAATTCAGATTTTTACTCGTTACCTGCGATATATGCATGCTGAGTCTTTAGGCTCACTAGAATTGATTTTTGTAGGTACTGATGAGGCCATGGCCGAGGGCGGGGACCAGTGAGCCAGCTTGGGCCGGCAGTAGTGGCACCCGAGGACCTCAGAGCAGCAGTTGTTATTTTATTCCGCAAACATTTTATCAGTCGTTGGATATTTTTAAATTGTGATTTTTGGCAAACTTTATTTTCTTCCGCTGCAATATTTTGAAATATTGAACTTGATTCACCAGTGATTTTATGAATGAGGCCATTTAAGTTCTTTTAAAAAGAAAATTTTTAATTTTCCGCAAATTTTCAAGCAAGAAGTTTTAGGGCCTTTTGCAATTGGTATCAGAGCCAGGTTCTGTATAGGGTTACACTACTACTGACCACGAGAAGCTCACGAAGCCACGCCTTCGGTCTGTAAGTTTTACAGTTCAGGATTTTATTTATAGCATGAATTATTTTGACAGCATGCTTCCATGAAATAATTTCAACCAGATTTTCAGTATTTCAGTGTTCATTCAAAATAAATTGTGGAATTATGCATGTTAGTTACGTATGGGTTATGTTGGAACAGTATTGCCCCCTAGACGTATTCTAGAGCGCAATAGAGAGGAGGAGCCTTGCCGAGAGGACAGAGAGGAGCATAGACAGGATGGAGACCTACCACCTCCTCCACCGCCCCCACCGGACATGAGTGCCCAGATGCTAGCTGGGATGACACAGTTCTTTGCACAGTTTGCGGGGAACAATGCGGTGGTCACTAGGCCGACAGGGCCAGAGGCCGTTTACGAGCGATTCATGAAGATGCGTCCAAAAGAGTTTTCTGGGACGTCTGACCCCATGATTGCCGAGGGATGGATCAAATCCCTCGAGGTTATCTTCGAGTTTATGGAGCTGGGAGACGCAGACCGAGTCCGATGTGCCACCTATCTGTTCACTGGAGATGCCCGCTTATGGTGGGAAGGAGCAGCAGTAGCCCTGAACTTGGCTACACTTACTTGGATACGCTTCACGGAGGTTTTCTACTCCAAATATTTTGCCGAGGAAGTGCGCACAAGGTTGACCACTGAGTTCATGAGCCTGAGACAGGGAGATATGACGGTTACGGAGTTCATCCGTAAGTTCGAGAGGGGCTGTCATTTTGTGCCCCTGATCGCGAATGATGCAAAAGCCAAGTTGATGCATTTCCTGGTGGGTCTACGGCCAATCTTGCGCCAGTATGTTAGGGTGTCTGACCCTGCTACTTATGAGATTGCTGTCTCCAAGGCCCTAGCCGCAGAGTAGGATCTGCGGGATATCGAGAGGGATCGCCAAGGCAAGCGCCCAGTTCAGGTACCACACCGCCCTCCTCCTCATCAGCATCAGCAGCATAACAAGAGGCCATTTCATGGGCCGCCTAGAATCAAAGGCCAATAGCAGCAGCAGCAGCAGGGGCGCCCAGCCCCGAGGACTTTCGAGCACCCAGTCTTCCCTAGGTGCTCACGCCGCCATCCTGGAGCATGTAAGTCTGGCTCAGGAAAGTGTTTTAAGTGTGGCAGCCCAGACCACATGTTGTTGCAGTGCCCTCAGAGAAATCTGCCTACTCAAGGCAGAGTTTTTGCTCTCCATGCCGCGGAAACCAACCCGGAGACTATGTTGTTGACAGGTACCTTTAAACTTTAAGTTATTATTTGAATTTCGTGTTTTGGGAATTAGGATTAAGATTGAACTTAGAACTGTGATAGGATTGCATGCTCTACTCAGTAGTATTTTGGAGATTTAAGTTAGAAGAACTTTGACCTTTGCATGTCTATAAGTTTAGTTCTTGTAGCTACTGGATTCAACTTAGATCTCCGCTCTTTCAGGGAGAATTTTTATATCTAGTTCCGCTACCAAGGCATTGATAGATTCAGGGGCCACTCACTCGTTTATTTCGGAGGTCTTTGCAAACTTTCTCAAGATCAAGACCATTGGGCTAGACATAGCCTTTTCAGTAATGTTGCCGTCAGGCGAGGAGATGGCAGCCACCAATGTTATCCGAGATATAGACCTTGAGCTGCACGGTAATCTTGTTTATGCGGATCTGATTGTGCTACCGATGCTGGAATTTGACATCATCCTAGGGATGGACTGGCTATTGAGGAACAGAGTGTTGATAGACTTCGAGCGGAGATCTGTTCTTGTCCGACCGCCTGGAATGGAGCAGTTCTTATTTGAGCCGGACATGTACTTTCCTTTACCGCGCATTATTCCTTATGTTCAGGCCAGGAAGCTCATGCATAGAGGGTGTCGGGCATTTCTAGCGACCTTTTTATCTGTCCCCGAGTAACCCAGCCAGTCAGTCTCAGATGTTCCGATTGTCAGAGATTTCTTAGACGTTTTTCCCGAAGATGTCTCTGGTATGCCACCCGAGAGAGAGGTGGAGTTTTCCATTGAGCTTATGTCAGGTACGGCTCCGATATCCAAAGCGCCGTACCGACTAGCACCGACAGAGATGGCAGAGCATAAGAAGCAGATTCAGGAACTTCTCGACAAGGAGTTCATTCACCCGAGCTTTTCACCATGGGGCGCGCCGGTCTTATTTGTGAAAAAGAAGGATGGCTCGATGAGGCTTTGCATTGACTATCGGGAGTTGAACAGGGTTACAGTGAAGAATAAATACCCACTTCCGAGGATTGAGGATCTGTTTGACCAGTTGCAGGGAGCTTCGATTTTCTCCAAGATTGATCTGCGCTCTGGCTATCACCAGTTGAGGGTGAGAGATGCTGATGTTTCCAAGACTGCTTTTAGGACTCGTTATGGCCACTACGAGTTCCTTGTGATGCCGTTCGGACTGACGAATGCGCCAGCGATCTTCATGGATCTCATGAATCGCGTATTCCAGCCGTATCTGGACCAGTTTGTGATAGTGTTCATAGATGACATTCTCGTCTACTCCAAGAGTCGGGAGGAGCACAGCAGACATCTGACCACAGTGTTGCAGACATTGCAGAAGCACAAATTATTCGCAAAGTTTAGTAAATGCGAATTCTGGTTAGAGAAGGTGGCGTTCTTAGGCCACATTGTTTCTAGCAGTGGTATTGAGGTAGACCCAGCAAAAGTTGCAGCAGTCAGAGATTGGGTTGTGCCTCAGAATGCATCAGAGATCCGTAGTTTTCTTGGGTTGGCAGGATATTACAGGAAGTTCATTCAGGGATTCTCATCCATTGCCGTTCCACTCACAGCACTGACCAAGAAAAGTGTGAAATTTGTGTGGAGCGAAGAGTGTCAGAAGAGCTTCGATACTTTGAAGCAAGCTCTTATCTCAGCACCCGTTTTGGCTGTACCGTCAGGATCTAGTGAGTTTGTCCTTTATACCGATGCTTCGAAGCTTGGTTTAGGTGCAATTTTGATGCAGCATGGGAGAGTGATAGCGTATGCTTCTCGACAGCTGAAAATCCAGGAGAAGAATTACCCTACCCTTGATCTGGAGTTAGCGGCCATAGTTTTTGCATTGAAGATTTGGAGGCACTATCTGTATGGAGAGAAGTGTCAGATCTTTACCGACCATAAGAGCCTCAAGTATTTCTTTACGCAGAAAGAGCTGAACATGCATCAGAGGCATTGGTTGGAGCTTGTGAAAGACTACGATTGTGACATTAGCTACCACCCGGGTAAAGCTAATGTAGTTGCGGATGCTTTGAGCAGAAAAGTCGCTGTGATGGCTCATTTGACGATGCAGAAACCTCTTCAGATGGAGATGCAGAGGTTTGATCTTGAGACTTATCCTCGAGGTAGAGTTCCTCGTTTATCTACCTTGACTATCCAGTCCTCTCTTATTGACCGTATTCGCAGTGGTCAGGCAGCAGATGAGCAGTTAGCACAGTGGAAAAAGAGAGATGAAGCCATGGGCAGTGTCTTGTATACAGTCAGCGACGGTATTGTGAGATACCGAGATAGGATATGGGTTCCTAGCAGTGATTCTATCCGAGCAGACATCTTATCAGAGGCCCATACGTCCCCGTACTCCATTCACCATGGGAGTACGAAGATGTACAAAGATCTGCAGCTATTGTATTGGTGGCCAGGGATGAAGAAGGACATCAGGCGTTTTGTATCCGAGTGCCTGACTTGCCAGTTAGTGAAGGCCGAGCATCAGAGACCAGCAGGTTTGCTCAAGCCTCTTCCTATTCTTGAGTGGAAGTGGGGATAATTACCATGGATTTTGTGACCGGTTTGCCGAAGTTAGCCAGAGGATCGAATGCCATCTGGGTGATTGTAGATCGTCTTACCAAATCAGCGCACTTCTTGCCTATTAAGACGACTTTCACCATGGTTCAGTATGCAGAGTTGTATAACCGGAAGATAGTCCGACTTCATGGTATTCCAGTTTCTATTGTATCCGACAGAGATCCCAGATTCACTTCCTCATTTTGGAAGAGTTTGCATTCGACTTTGGGTACGAAGTTGCTGTTTAGCACAGCTTTCCATCCGCAGACGGATGGGCAGTCGGAGCGAGTTATTCAGATTTTGGAGGATCTTCTTCGCGCTTGCGTCATCGATTTCTCAAGGAGTTGGGAGACGAACTTGCCACTGGTTGAGTTCACCTATAACAACAGTTTCCAGTCGTCTATAGGTATGGCTCCGTATGAAGCACTGTATGGCCGCAAGTGTAGATTTCATGTTCATTGGGATGAGGTAGGAGAGAGAGCAGATTTGGGTCCAGAGATTGTCCAGCAGGCAGCAGAGGTAGTAGTCAAGATCCGTGATAGGATGAGGACTGCTCAGAGCCGACAGAAGAGTTATGCCGATCAGCGGAGGAGAGATTTAGAGTTTGCAGTGGGCGATCATGTCTTTGTGAAAGGGGCACCTATGAAGGGTGTCATGAGGTTTGGCAAGAAAGGGAAGCTCAGTCCGAGATTCATTGGACCGTTTGAGATCCTTGACAGAGTTGGGACGCTAGCTTATCGTGTGGCTCTTCCGCCGAATCTGGCCGGAGTACACAATGTGTTCCACGTCTCCATGCTGAGGAAGTATATGGCAAATCCTTCGCATGTGCTGAATTTCGAGCCGTTGCAGCTTACTCCGAACTTATCTTATGAGAAGAGACCCGTGCAGATCCTAGACCGGCAGGAGAAGAAACTTCGGAACAAGTTGGTTAAGCGAGTCAAAGTCAAATGGGTCAACCATTCTGAGGAGGAAGCTACGTGGGAGTCTGAGCCGGAGATGAGAGATCGATACCCCGAGTTATTCGGTGAGTTCTAATTTCGAGGACAAAATTTATTTTTAAGGGGGGAAGGATTGTAGAACCCGTAAATCAGTAGACGTATAAGCCATGCATAATTCTAGATTTTTAAAATTTAGTTGACTTCATTGCATGATTATTTTAAATGCATTTGTTTGAAGTTAATTATTTTATTATTTCAGTTCAGTAGCTTGATTTTTAGCATTTCAGTTATTTCATTGAGGCCGGACTGGAGTTGGAGTTTTGAGATAGAATTTAAGATTTGAGAAATATTTCCAGAAGTTAATTTAGCTAGCAAGTAAGTTCATTTAAGTTAAAAAGAAGTTTAAGGAATTTTTTAAGTTAGTTGAGGATTTAATTTAATTATTTGAGGTGATTAAGAAATGAGCTTATTTAAGTTACTTAATTAAGGGTTATATTCAATAAATTATTTGAGGGATTAGTGAGGCTTTTAAGAGTTATTAATTATCAACTAGATAGCAATATTTCCCCTTCATTTTATTTGTAGATTTTCGGCCACACCCCTAGTAGAACAAACTAGGACTTGCCAACTCACCTTTGACCCATTCTTGGTTGATTAGCATGCTAATTCTTTTAGCTATTTTTCCACCTTAATTAATTAATACTAGACCACTATCCTAACTGTAGAACCCGTAAATCAGTCTACGTTTAAGCCATGCATAATTTTAGAGTTTTAAATTTAATTGACTTCATTGCATTGATTATTTTAAATGCATTTATTTGAAGTTAATTATTCATTATTTCAGTTCAGTAGTTTGATTTTTAGCATTTCAGTTATTTCAGTGAGGCCGGACTGGAGTTGGAGTTTTGAGATAGAATTTAAGATCCAGAAAATATTTCCAGAAGTTAATTTAGCTAGGAAGTAAGTTCATTTAAGTTAGAAAGGGAGGTTTGAGGATTTAATTTAATTATTTGAGGTGATTAAGAAATAAGCTCATTTAAGTTGCATAATTAAGGGGTTAGCTCACCAAATTAATTAAAGGATTAGTAAAGTTTTTAAGGGTTATTAATTCACTAGATAATTATTTTTCCCTTCCTTTTATTTAGTGAATTTCGGCCACCCCCTTAGACTATTAAACAATTCATTTGCCTTGCCACCTTTGACCCTTTCTTGTATTTAATTAGGAAGATAATTCTTTGATCTTTCTAGCACCATTTAATGATCTAATTAGCATTATCCTATCACAGTCTAGCATGTAAAAATCGGCCACTACCTCTAGAAACATCCACCAACTCATTTGATATCAAACTAGAATTCAAAATTTAAAATGAGAAGACTTGGTCTTGGATCTTCCTTATATCTTGCACCCACTTCCCTCACCCTCCTAACCATCTTTTCCCCCCCTCTACTTTTAAAAAATTCAGAGTGAATTCAGACTCATTTTCAGAGGTAAAAATCGTGAGGTACATAGCCAAAAAGAAGAGAGAAAAATCGAGAGCAAGGATAAGGTAGAAAAGGAAGCCACTCCGTCTCCTCCGCGCCGTCTCGTCTCTTCTTTTCGTTTTCATTTCAAACGATAACCAGGCATGTCTAGATTTCTTTCAAACCTCAATCAAGTCATATTATCATTTATTTTTCAGTACATGATCATGTTTATTCAAGCAAAAACCGAGATACATGTCAAAACATTTTGAAACAACACATGCAGAATTTTTGATATTCCTTGGCAAGCTTCACGTTTTTCTTGGTTTGTGAGTTTCAGGTGATTGGTTCGACTCCAGGCTCCCAAGGCGACTTATATACTTGTAATAGGATGCATTAGGACCACATTTGTCCATCGGTTTCAGCCCATGCTCGCTGGAAAGCAAGAAATGACACCAACACCATTTGTGTCCCTTTTGGAGTTCGAAAATTCAGTTTGGTTGTCAAGGAGGAAGGATCTGATCTTGGCTGCCCCAAGGGCCTATAGCCATGGTTGGATCACTTCCCTAGCATGCCTAAGACGTGAATAAGTCGCCCTTTTTGGTGGCTTGGTCCATGGCTCATCGGTTTTTAAATAATCAACAAGAACAACCCCTATATCCCTTCGGCCCCTTCCATTTTTCAACATATGGTTTCGTTTCTTTTGTTGCTTGGTATGGATCTTGGTTGGCCTATGGCCCTTAGCCACGGTTCATATCATGCTCCTATATGTCTAGATCGTGCCATGGTCAATCAAATGGCCTCTGGAACGACGCAAGACATCGATCTAGGCAAAACACTACACACGCATGCACGTTGGTTCTCGGTTGGAGTTTCGGTTGAGTTTTGGTGTGACGCGGATTGTGGCTGGCCTAGGGCCCTTAGCCATGGTTCAAATCACTCCTTGGGATGTTGGTAAGAGTCTCTGGTCGGTGGTTCACGCCCCAATGGCCGGTAGTCTCGAAAACAACACAAGTTACACGATTGTACAGTTGCTGGAATTTTACAGCAAGTTGCTGTGTCGGTTCGAAGACTAGTTCGAGTTCTTGGTTGGCTTTTAGCCCATGGCCTTGAACTAGACAGTGCCTCATTGAGTTAGGAAGGTCATGTTTCCGACCGTTTGTCATTTGGATCATTTTTGAGGTCGTACGAGAATTTACGGTGCGATGTGCCAAATTGACTCTCGAAAGAGCGTTTCGTGTTTTGGCCTCCATTCCACCTAGATCTCGACCCTATCATTTTAGGAGCATTATTTTATGATTTTTCAGCGTATTTTAATCATGACTATACGTCGGTTTGGTGTCGTTTCAGGTTGGCTCGGAGTCATGATTAAATGCGAAGTCATTAGGCATCATAGTCGCATCTTTTGAACTAAATTGCATAGTTGGTCAAGTTTAAGCTATTGCATATTTTTCATGGCACAGTTAGGTTGCAGCGAGCCTGGGGACGATCCAATCCAATCCAGTTGGTAAAATTACAGGAATTTTCATTATGCCAGTTAATTATTTTACGTGCATTAAATAGAAAATGATTATTTTTGAGATTTATGCGATATGGCTTGTGGTTCGTTCACTATGTGGGAGTGTTATTTTATACGGTCGCCAGTGACCGATCAGTTCAGTATGGTACCACCCGGTCGCCAGTGACCGGCCAGCTCAGTTCAATTTCAGCCTCCCCGGTAGCCAGTTACCGATCCGTTCCGCTTAGTGCAGTGGCCACAGGCGTAAAACATAATCTCAACAAAAAATTTTACCAGTTATTTCAGTACAGGCTCCAAGGAGCAAACATTTTTTTTATTGTGATTATCAGTTCAGTTATGCACGTATTATAATTGCTCAGTACAGATTATTTTCATCATGCCTCAGGACAGGATATGTTATCTCATGCATATTTTAATTCAGATTTTTACTCGTTAACTGCGATATATGCATGCTGAGTCTTTAGGCTCACTAGACTTGATTGTTGTAGGTACGGATGAGGCCAGGGCCGAGGGCGGGGACCAGTGAGCCAGCTTGGGTCGGCTGTAGTGGCACCCGAGGACCTCAGAGCAGCAGTTGTTATTTTATTCCGCAAACATTTTATCAGTCGTTGGATATTTTTAAATTGTGATTTTAGGCAAACTTTATTTTCTTCCGCTGCAATATTTTGAAATATTGAACTTGTTTCACCAGTGATTTTATGAATGAGGCCATTTAAGTTCTTTTAAAAAGAAAATTTTAATTTTCCGCAAATTTTCAAGCAAGAAGTTTTAGGGCCTTTGCAATTGGTATCAGAGCGGTGGTTCTGTATAGGGTTTCACTACTACTGACCGCGAGAAGCTCACGAAGCCACGTCTTCGGTCTGTAAGTTTTTCAGTTCAGCATTTTGTTCAGCATTTCAGTTAAAGCATGAATTATTTTGTCAGCATGCTTCTAGATTTTTAGTATTTCAGTGTTCATTTAAAATAAATTATGGAATTATGCATGTTAGTTACGTATGGGTTATGTTGGAACAATATGCCCCCTAGACGTATTTTAGAGCGCAACAGAGAGGAGGAGCCTCGCCGAGAGGACAGGGATGAGCGTAGACCGGAGGGAGACCTACCACCTCCTCCACCGCCCCCACCAGACATGAGTGCCCAGATGTTAGCTGGCATGGCACAGTTCTTCGCACAGTTTGCGGGGAACAATGCCGCAGCCGTAGCCGCAGCCGCAGCCAGGCCGACAGGGCCCGAGGCTGTTTATGAGCGATTCATGAAGATGCGCCCGAAGGAATTCTCTGGGACATCTGACCCCATGGTTGCCGAGGGATGGATCAAATCCCTCGAGGTCATCTTTGAGTTTATGGAGCTGGGGGACGCAGACCGAGTCCGATGTGCCACCTACCTGTTCACTGGAGACGCCCGCTTATGGTGGGAAGGAGCATCAGTTGCCCTGACCTTTGCTACTTTTTCATGGACCCGCTTTACGGAAGTTTTCTACTCCAAGTATTTTTCTGAGGAGGTTCGCACCAGGCTGACCACCGAGTTCATGAGTCTGAGGCAGGGGGATATGACGGTTACGGAGTTCATCCGTAAGTTCGAGAGGGGCTGTCACTTTGTGCCCCTGATCGCGAATGATGCCAGAGCCAAGCTGATGCACTTCTTGGTGGGTTTACGGCCGATCTTGCGCCGGGATGTTAGGGTATCTGACCCTGCTACTTATGAGATTGCCGTTTCCAAGGCCTTAGCCGCAGACCAGGATCTGCGGGATATCGAGAGGGATCGCCAGGGCAAGCGCCCAGTCAAGGCACCGCACTGCCCTCCTCCTCATCAGCATCAGCAGCAGAATAAGAGGCCTTTTCTTGGACCGCCCAGGAACCGAGGCCAGCAGCAGCAGCAGCGAGGACGCCAAGCCCCGAGGACTCAGGAGCACCCAGTCTGTCCCAGGTGCTCACGTCGCCATCCTGGAGCATGTATGGCTGGATCAGGAAAGTGTTTTAAGTGTGGCAGTCCAGACCACATATTGCCGCAATGTCCTCACAGGAATCTGCCTACCCAAGGCAGAGTTTTTGCTCTCCATGCCGCGGAAACCAACCCGGAGACTATGTTGTTGACATGGAGAATTTTTATATCTGGTTCCGCTACCAAGGCCTTGATAGATTCAGGGGCCACTCACTCGTTTATTTCGGAGGTCTTTGCAAACTTTCTCAAGATCCAGACCATTGGGCTACATACAGCGTTTTCAGTAGTGTTGCCGTCAGACAAGGAGATGGCAGCCACCAATGTTATCCGAGATATAGACCTTGAGCTACACGATAATCTTGTTTATGCGGATCTGATCGTGCTACCGATGCCAGAATTTGACATCATCCTAGGGATGGACTGGCTATTGAGGAACAGAGTGTTGATAGACTTCCAGCGGAGATCCTTTCTTGTCCGACCGCCTGGAATGGAGCATTTCTTATTTGAGCCGGACAGGTACTTTCCTTTACCGCGCATTATTCCGTATGTTCAGGCTAGGAAACTCATGCCTAGAGGGTGTCGGGCATTTCTAGCGACCTTTTTAACTGTCCCCGAGGAACCCGGCCAGTCAGCCTCAGATGTTCCGATTGTCAGAGATTTCTTAGACGTTTTTCTTGAAGACATCTCTGGTATGCCACCCGAGAGAGAGGTGGAGTTTTCCATTGAGCTTATGCCAGTTACGGCTCCGATATCCAGAGCGCCGTACTGATTAGCACCGACAGAGATGGCAGAGCTTAAGAAGCAGATTAGGGAACTTCTCGACAAGGAGTTCATTCGCCCGAGCTTTTCTCCATGGGGCGCGCCAGTCTTATTTGTGAAAAAGAAGGATGGCACGATGAGGCTTTGCATTGACTACCGGGAGTTGAACAGGGTTACAGTGAAGAATAAATACCCACTGCCGAGGATTGAGGATCTGTTTGACCAGTTGCAGGGAGCTTCGATTTTCTCCAAGATAGATCTGCGTTCCGGTTATCACCAGTTGAGGGTGAGAGATGCTGATGTTTGGAAGACAGCTTTCAGGACTCGTTATGGTCACTACGAGTTCCATGTGATGCCGTTCGGTCTGATGAATGCGCCAGCGATCTTCATGGATCTAATGAATCGCGTATTTCAGCCGTACCTCGACCAGTTTGTGATAGTGTTCATAGATGACATTCTCGTCTACTCCAAGAGTCGGGAGGAGCACAGCAGACATCTGACCACAGTGTTGCAGATATTGCAGAAGCACAAACTATTCGTAAAGTTCAGTAAGTGCGAATTCTGGTTAGAGAAGGTGGCGTTCTTGGGCCACATTGTTTCTAGCAGTGGCATTGAGGTAGACCCGACAAAAGTCGCTGTAGTCAGAGATTGGGTTGTGCCTCAGAATGCATCCGAGATCCGCAGTTTTCTTGGGCTAGCAGGATATTACAGGAAGTTCATTCAGGGATTCTCATCCATTGCCGTTCCACTCACAGCACTGACCAAGAAAAATGTGAAGTTTGTGTGGAGCGAGGAGTGTCAGAAGAGCTTCGATACTTTGAAGCAAGCTCTTATCTCAGCACCCGTTTTGGCTGTACCGTCAGGATCTGGTGAGTTTGTTCTGTATACCGATGCTTCGAAACTTGGTTTAGGTGCAGTTTTGATGCAGCATGGGAGAGTGATAGCGTATGCTTCTCGACAGCTGAAAATCCATGAGAAGAATTACCCTACCCATGATTCTGAGTTAGCGGCCGTAGTTTTTGCTTTGAAGATTTGGAGGCACTATCTGTATGGATAGAAATGCCAGATCTTTACCGACCACAAGAGCCTCAAGTATTTCTTTACGTAGAAGGAGCTGAACATGCGTCAGAGGCGTTGGTTGGAGCTTGTGAAAGACTACGATTGTGACATTAGCTACCACCACGGTAAAGCTAATGTAGGTGCGGATGCTTTGAGCAGGAAAGTCGCAGTGATGGCTCATTTGACGATTCAGAAACCTCTTCAGATCAAGATGCAGAGGTTTGATCTTGAGACTTACCCTCGAGGTAGAGTTCCTCGTCTATCTACCTTGACCATTCGGTCTTCCCTTTTGGACCGTATTCGCAGTGGTCAGGCCGCAGATGAGCAGTTGGCACAGTGGAAGAAGAGAGATGAAGTCAAGGGCAGTGTTTTGTATTCAGTCAGCGACGGTATTGTGAGATACCGAGATAGGATATGGGTTCCTAGCAGTGATTCTATCCGAGCAGACATCTTATAAGAGTCCCATACGTCCCCGTACTCCATTCACCCTGGGAGTACGAAGATGTACAAAGATCTGCAGCTATTGTATTGGTGGCCAGGGATGAAGAAGGACATCAGGCGTTTTGTATCCGAGTGCCTGACTTGCCAGTTAGTGAAGGCCGAGCATCAGAGACCAGCAGGTTTGCTCAAGCCTCTCCCTATTCCCGAGTGGAAGTGGGAGAATGTTACCTTGGATTTTGTGACCGGATTGCCGAAGTCAGCCAGGGGATCGAATGCTATTTGGGTGATTGTAGATCGTCTTACCAAATTAGCGCTCTTCTTGCCTATTAAGATGACTTTCACCATGATTCAGTATGTAGAGCTGTATATCCGAGAGATAGTCCGACTCCATGGTATTCCAGTTTCGATCGTATCCGACAGAGATCCCAGATTCACTTCCTCATTTTGGAAGAGTTTGCATTCGACTTTGGGTATGAAGCTGCTGTTTAGCACAGCTTTCCATCCGCAGAATGATGGACAGTCGGAGCGAGTTATTCAGATTTTGGAGGATCTTCTTCGCGCTTGCGTCATCGATTTCTCAGGGAGTTGGGAGTCGAACTTGCCACTGGTTGAGTTCACCTACAACAACAGCTTCCAGTCTTCTATTGGTATGGCTCCGTATGAGGCACTGTATGGCCGCAAGTGCAGATCTCCTGTTCATTGGGATGAAGTAGGAGAGAGAGCAGAGTTGGGTACAGAGATTGTCCAGCAGGCAGCAGAGGTAGTAGTCAAGATCCGTGATAGGATGAGGACTGCTCAGAGACGACAGAAGAGTTATGCCGATCAGCGGAGGAGAGACTTAGAGTTTGCAGTGGGCGATCATGTCTTCGTGAAAGTGGCACCTATGAAGGGTGTCATGAGATTTGGGAAGAAAGGGAAGCTCAGTCCGAGATTCATTGGACCGTTTGAGATCCTTGACAGAGTTGGGACGCTTGCTTATCGTGTGGCTCTTCCGTCGAATCTGGCCGGAGTACACAATGTCTTTCACGTCTCCATGCTGAGGAAGTACATGGCGAACCCTTCGCATGTGCTGAACTTTGAGCCGTTGCAACTTACTCCGAACATATTTTATGAGGAGAGACCCGTGCAGATCCTAGACAGACAGGAGAAGAAGCTTCGGAACAAGTTGGCTAAGCGAGTCAAAGTCAAATGGCTCAACCATTCAGAGGAGGAAGCTACGTGGGAGTCTGAGCTGGAGATGAGAAATCGATACCCTGAGTTATTCGGTGAGTTCTAATTTCGAGGACGAAATTTATTTTAAGGGGGGAAGGATTGTAGAAACCGTAAATCAGTCTACGTTTAAGCCATGCATAATTCTAGATTTTTAAATTTAATTGACTTCATTGCATGATTATTTTAAATGCATTTATTTGAAGTTAATTATTCATTATTTCAGTTCAGTAGTTTGATTATTAGCATTTCAGTTATTTCAGTGAGGCTGGACTGGAGTTGGAGTTTTGAGATAGAATTTAAGATCCAGAAAATATTTCCAGAAGTTAATTTAGCTAGGAAGTAAGTTCATTTAAGTTAGAAAGGGAGGTTTGAGGATTTAATTTAATTATTTGAGGTGATTAAGAAATAAGCTCATTTAAGTTGCATAATTAAGGGGTTAGCTCACCAAATTAATTAAAGGATTAGTAAAGTTTTTAAGGGTTATTAATTCACTAGATAATTATTTTTCCCTTCCTTTTATTTAGTGAATTTCGGCCACCCCCTTAGACTATTAAACAATTCATTTGCCTTGCCACCTTTGACCCTTTCTTGTATTTAATTAGGAAGATAATTCTTTGATCTTTCTAGCACCATTTAATGATCTAATTAGCATTATCCTATCACAGTCTAGCATGTAAAAATCGGCCACTACCTCTAGAAACATCCACCAACTCATTTGATATCAAACTAGAATTCAAAATTTAAAATGAGAAGACTTGGTCTTGGATCTTCCTTATATCTTGCACCCACTTCCCTCACCCTCCTAACAATCTTTTCCCCCCCTCTCCTTTTCGAAAATTCAGAGTGAATTCAGACTCATTTTCAGAGGTAAAAATCGTGAGGTACATAGCCAAAAAGAAGAGAGAAAAATCGAGAGCAAGGTAAGGTAGAAAAGGAAGCCACTCCGTCTCCTCCGCGCCGTCTCGTCTCTTCTTTTCGTTTTCATTTCAAACGATAACCAGGCATGTCTAGATTTCTTTCAAACCTCAATCAAGTCATATTATCATTTATTTTTCAGTACATGATCATGTTTATTCAAGCAAAAACCGAGATACATGTCAAAACATTTTGAAACAACACATGCAGAATTTTTGATATTCCTTGGCAAGCTTCACGTTTTTCTTGGTTTGTGAGTTTCAGGTGATTGGTTCGACTCCAGGCTCCCAAGGCGACTTATATACTTGTAATAGGATGCATTAGGACCACATTTGTCCATCGGTTTCAGCCCATGCTCGCTGGAAAGCAAGAAATGACAGCAACACCATTTGTGTCCCTTTTGGAGTTCGAAAATTCAGTTTGGTTGTCAATGAGGAAGGATCTAATCTTGGCTGCCCCAAGGGCCTATAGCCATGGTTGGATCACTTCCCTAGCATGTCTTAGACGTGACTAAGTCGCCCTTTTTGGTGGCTTGGTCCATTGCTCATCGGTTTTTAAATAATCAACAAGAACAACCCCTATATCCCTTCGGCCCCTTCCATTTTTCAACATATGGTTTCGTTTCTTTTGTTGCTTGGTATGGATCTTGGTTGGCCTATGGCCCTTAGCCATGGTTTATATCATGCTCCTATATGTCTAGATCGTGCCATGGTCAATCAAATGGCCTCTGGAACGACGCAAGACATCGATCTAGGCAAAACACTACACACGCATGCACGTTGGTTCTCGGTTGGAGTTTCGGTTGAGTTTTGGTGTGACGCGGATTGTGGCTGGCCTAGGGCCCTTAGCCATGGCTCAAATCACTCCTTGGGATGTTGGTAAGAGTCTCTGGTCGGTGGTTCACGCCCCAATGGCCGGTAGTCTCGAAAACAACACAAGTTACACGATTGTACAGTTGCTGGAATTTTACAGCAAGTTGCTGTGTCGGTTCGAAGACTAGTTCGAGTTCTTGGTTGGCTTTTAGCCCATGGCATTGGACTGGACAGTGCCTCATTGAGTTAGGAAGGTCATGTTTCCGACCGTTTGTCATTTGGATAATTTTTGAGGTCGTACGAGAATTTACGGTGCGATGTGCCAAATTGACTCTCGAAAGAGCATCTCGTGTTTTGGCCTTCATTCCACCTAGATCTCGACCCTATCATTTTAGGAGCATTATTTTATGATTTTTCAGCGTATTTTAATCATGAATATACGTCGGTTCGGTGTCGTTTCAGGTTGGCTCGGAGTCATGATTAAATGCGAAGTCATTAGGCATCATAGTCGCATCTTTTGAACTAAATTGCATAGTTGGTCAAGTTTAAGCTATTGCATATTTTTCATGGCACAGTTAGGTTGCAGCGAGCCTGGGGACGATCCAATCCAATCCAGTTGGTAAAATTACAGGAATTTTCATTATGCCAGTTAATTATTTTACGTGCATTAAATAGAAAATGATTATTTTTGAGATTTATGCGATATGGCTTGTGGTTCATTCACTATGTGGGAGTGTTATTTTATACGGTCGCCAGTGACCGATCAGTTCAGTATGGTACCACCCGGTCGCCAGTGACCAGCCAGCTCAGTTCAGTTTCAGCCTCCCCGGTAGCCAGTTACCGATCAGTTCAGCTTAGTGCAGTGGCCACAGGCGTAAAACATAATCTCAACAGAAAATTTTACCAGTTATTTCAGTACAGGCTCCAAGGAGCAAACATTTTTTTTATTGTGATTATCAGTTCAGTTATGCACGTATTATAATTGCTCAGTACAGATTATTTTCAGCATGCCTCAGGACATGATATGTTAACTCATGCATATTTTAATTCAGATTTTTACTCGTTACCTGCGATATATGCATGCTGAGTCTTTTTGCTCACTAGATTTGATTGTTGTAGGTACTGATGAGGCCAGGGCCGAGGGCGGGGACCAGTGAGCCAACTTGGGTCGGCAGTAGTGGCACCCGAGGACCTCAGAGCAGCTGTTGTTATTTTATTCCGCAAACATTTTATCAGTCGTTGGATATTTTTAAATTGTGATTTTAGGCAAACTTTATTTTCTTCCGCTGCAATATTTTGAAATATTGAACATGTTTCACCAGTGATTTTATGAATGAGGCCATTTAAGTTCTTTTAAAAAGAAAATTTTAATTTTCCGCAAATTTTCAAGCAAGAAGTTTTAGGGCCTTTGCACTAACCCTTGATTGGCATGATAAAATCGGCCACTATACTCTAGAATCACCCAAGAGATCATTTGATGGCAATTCAAATTCAAAATTCAAATGCATGAAGACTTTGGTCTTGATATGATCCTTATATCTTGCACCATCATCCTCACCCCTCATAACCACTCCATCACACTCCCTCCCCACCGAAATCAGACCCCTTTTCAGTAGAAAAAACGTGAGTAATAGCTAGGGATAAAGGGAGAAAAATCGAGAACTAGAAAGAACAAGAATAGCGCTCCACCTCCTCTGTGCCGCGTCGTTGTGGTTTCGCTCGTTTCTATTTCAAACGATAACCAGGCATGTCTAGATCTCTTTAAAACCTCAATCAAGTCATATTATTAATTATTTTTCAGTACATGATCAGATTTTATCATTTCAAAAACCGAAATTTTCAGCAAAACAAGAAAGAAATTTCTGCACAGATTTTGTCGACTTTCATGCTTCACGATTGGGTATGTTCCTTTTGATTTCAGGGATGGATCGTTCCAGGGGCTCGAGGCTACATATAGACATGTACTAGGACATGTTAGGGCCATGATAGATCGTGAGTTTCAGTTCCATACATGCCGGAACGAGCACATGACAGCAACCTCCCCATTAGTGCAGAATCTTGTTCGAAAAAAAAAAAAAAAAACATGACAGCAACCTCCTCATCAGTTTGTTGTCATGGAGGAAGGATCTGATCTTGGCTACCCCAATGGCCTATAGCCATGGTTGGATCACTCCCCTAGCAAGTCTAAGACGTGACTAAGTCGCCCTTTTGGTGGCTTGGTCCATGGCTCCTCGGTTTTAAATAAAAACATCACAACAGCCCCCATGTCCCTTCGGCCCCTTCAAATTTTCAGCATATGTATTTCGGTTTTGGTTGCTTGGTATGGATCTTGGTTGGCCTATGGCCCTTAGCCACGGTTCATACCATGCCCCTTATGTCTAGATAGTGCCATGGTCAATCAAATGGCCACTGGAACGACGCAAGACATCGATCTAAGCAAAACACTACACACGCATGCACGTTGGTTCTCGGTTGGAGTTTCGGTTGAGTTATGGTGTGATGCGGGTTGTGGCTGGCCTAGGGCCCTTAGCCATGGTTCAAATCACTCCTTGGGATGTTTGTAAGAGTCTCTGGTCGGTAGTCTCGAAAACAACACAAGTTACACGATTGTACAGTTGCTGGAATTTTACAGCAAGTTTCTGTGTTGATTCGGTGGCTCGTTCGAGTTCTCGGTTGGCTTTTAGCCTATGGCCTTGGACTGGACAGTGCCCCTTTGAGTTGGAAAGGTCATGTTTTGGACCGTTTGTGATTCAGATCATTTTTGAGGTCGTACGAGAATTTACGGTGCGATGTGCCAAATTGACTCTCGAAAGAGCGTTTCGTGTTTTGGCCTCCATTCCACCTAGATTTCGACCCTATCTTTTTAGGAGCATTATTTTATGATTTTTAGCGTATTTTAATCTTGACTATACGTCGGTTCAGTGTCGGTTCAGGTTGGCTCGGAGTCATGATTAAATACGAAGTCATTAGGCATCATAGTCGCATCTTTTGAACGTAAATTGCGTAGTTGGTCATGTTTAAGCTATTGCATATTTTTCATAGCACAGTTAGGTTGCAGCGAGCCTGGGGACGATCCAATCCAATCCAATTGGTAACATATACAGGAATTTTTATTATGCCAGTTAATTATTTTACGTGCATTAAATAGAAAATAATTATTTTTGAGATTTATGCGATATGGCTTTTGGTTCATTCACTATGTGGGAATATTATTTTATACGGTCGCCATTGACCGCTCAGTTCAGTTTGGTACCACCCGGTCGCCAGTGACCGGCCAGCTCAGTTCAGTTTCAGACTCCCCGGTAGCCAGTTACCGATCAGTTCAGCTTAGTGCAGTGGCCACAGGCGTAAAACATAATCTCAACAGAAAATTTTACCAGTTATTTCAGTACAGGCTCCAAGGAGCAAACATTTTTTTTCTGTGATTATCAGTTCAGTTGCACGTATTATAATTGCTCAGTACAGATTATTTTCAGCATGCCTCAGGACAGGATATGTTATCTCATGCATATTTTAATTCAGATTTTTACTCGTTACCTGCGATATATGCATGGTGAGTCTTTAGGCTCACTAGACTTGATTGTTGTAGGTACTGATGAGGCCAGGGCCGAGGGCGGGGACCAGTGAGCCAGCTTGGGTCGGTAGTAGTGGCACCCGAGGACCTCAGAGCAGTAGTTGTTATTTTATTCCGCAAACATTTTATCAGTCGTTGGATATTTTTAAATTGTGATTTTTGGCAAACTTTATTTTCTTTCGCTGCAATATTTTGAAATATTGAACTTGATTAACCAGTGATTTTATGAATGAGGCCATTTAAGTTCTTTATAAAAGAAAATTTTTAATTTTCCGCAAATTTTCAAGCAAGAAGTTTTAGGGCCTTTTGCACAAGTTGGTACTGATGGGATCTTTACTGCTTTCAAGAGGATGGATCCGCCTGAATTTGCAGTAAGCACTGATCCGTTGGTGGCAGTAGAGTGGATCAAGGCACTTGAGGCTATTTTTGATCATCTAAACTATGCAGACAAAGACAGAGTTGGATGTGCAGTGTTCATGTTAGTCAAGGCTGCACGCATTTGGTGGAATGCTACCAAGGTTAGTGTGGATGTTCAGGCATTGAAGTGGTCAGAGTTCACTGATCTTTTCTATGACAAGTACTTCCTAGACGCACTTCGTGCTAGGAAGGTGACTGAGTTCTTGGAGCTTCGACAAGGAGGTATGAATGTTGATGAGTACATTCTGTAATTCGAGGAGGGCTGTCTGTTTGCCCCGTATATTGCTTCCAATGACAAAGACAAAGGTGCTCATTTTATTAGAGGCCTTAGAGCAGAAATCAGAAGAGACATTAATATGTCGAAGGCTGTGACATTCAAAGAGATTGTGGCTAAGGCTTTGTTGGCCGAGCAAGATGAGAAAGACATTGCCAGAGAGAGACAAGCGAGGCAGCAGGTCATTGCGCAAAGAGGCCAGGGTTCGAACCAAAGAGAAAGGGCAATTTCAAGGGGAAAGGCAAGTTAGAGTCGAGTCCTAAACCACCGGCAGTTCCATTTGATCCCGAGAAGCCATTGTGTCCCAAGTGCGGTAGGCATCATCGGGGAGAGTGCAGATTTGGTACTCATACTTGCTACAGATGTGGCACTGCAGGCCATATTGCCAAGGATTGTCCAAGAGGGGCGAGCAAAGAGAAGGTGCAGGGACGCATCTTTACCATGACAAAGGAAGGTATAAACCATGATTCTTCTGTGATCTCTAGTACTATTTTAATTTGAGGCAGAGTAGCTACGACATTGATTGATACAGGTGCTACTCATTCTTTTATGTCTGAAATATTTTTGAGATCTTCGGGTTTAATTCCTTCTGTTCTTCCCCTCCAGTTTAATGTTGTATTGCCTTCGGGGGATGTGTTGTGCCTGACATCTATTGTGTATGCGTGCTCTGTTCAAATTGATGAGCGAGTGGTTTATGCTGATTTGATTGTTATCCCGATGGTTGCGTTTGATATTATACTTGGCATGGATTGGCTATCAACCTATCGTGCAGTGATTGATTGCGTTGCTAAGACGGTGAAATTTGCAGATGATGTCAATAGGGAAGGTATGCTCGCCAGTGCAAGTACTTCGCTGGTCCTTCCTTTTATTTCATGTCTTGAGGCTAAGAAATTGTTGTTTAGAGGTTGTGATGGGTTTTTGGCTTTGATTGTGGATGTGGATAGAATTGTGAAATTGAATATTGATGATATTGATGTGGTGAGAGAGTTCCCTGATGTTTTTGAGGATGATGTGCCAGGTTTGCCGCCAGACAGAGACTGTGGAGTTTGTGATTGATCTAGTTCCAGGTACGTTTCCTATTTCTAAGGCTCCAGTACAGAATGGCCCCAACAGAGATGAAGAGTTGAAGACGCAGTTGCAGGATCTTTTGGATAAAGGCTTCATTCGGCCGAGTTCTTCGCCTTGGGTAGCTCCGGTTCTATTTTTCAAGGAGAAAGATGGGTCTTTGCGGCTGTGTATTGATTACAGAGAGATCAACAAAGTGACTATCAAGAATAAATATCCGTTGCCATGGATAGATGATCTTTTTGACCAACTGCAAGGGGCTACCGTGTTTTCGAAGATTGATCTGCGATCTGGCTATTATCAGTTGAAAGTTAGGGAGTCTGATATCCCTAAGACGGCGTTTCGGACAAGGTACGGTCAATATGAATTTCTTGTTATGTCGTTTGGTCTGACCAATGCTCCTTCAGTCTTCATGGATCTGATGAACCGAGTGTTCAAGCCGTATTAGGATAGCTTTGTCATTGTTTTCATCGATGAAATATTGATTTATTCCAAGACCAGAGAGCTTCATTCAGAGCACCTCAGAGTTGTTCTTCAATTGTTGAGAGAAAAGCGGTTGTATGCTAAGTTGAAGAAATGTGAGTTCTGGTTGGAGCAGATTTCTTTCTTAGGCCATGTTGTCTCGAAGGATGGTATAGCGGTTGATCCAGTGAAAATCGAGACGATTTAGAAATGGCCTATCCCTACCACTGTATCAGAGGTACGCAGTTTTCTTGGTTTGGCGGGTTATTATCGTCGTTTTATTTCAGATTTCTCCAAGATTGCCCTGCCGTTAACCAATCTGACGAGGAAGACTGTGAAGTTTGAGTGGTCCAATGATTGCCAAAGTGGATTTCAAGAGTTGAAAGATAAGTTGACGTCAGCTCCGGTACTTGCATTGCCCAGTGGTTCAGAGGATTTTGTTGTTTATACCGATGCGTCGAAGAAGGGCCTCGGTGCAGTGCTAATGCAACGTGGAAAGGTTATAGCTTATGCTTCTCGCCAGTTGAAGGACTACGAGAAAAATTATCCTACGCATGATCTGGAACTGGCAGCTGTGGTTTTCGCCCTGAAAATCTGGAGACATTACTTATATGGCGAAAAGTGTGAAATTTTCACGGACCACAAGAGTTTGAAGTATTTGTTTTCTTAGAAAGAACTCAATATGCGACAAAGATGGTGGTTAGAGCTTGTCAATTGGTTGTAAGTGGAATTCATTCCTTGTGCTCACATGATAATATATGTATGGTGTTTCAATGGTTTTAATGTGTTATTCCCTTCCATTTGATTCATATTATGCATTGATATACTTGGTTGTATATTAGAGGCAATTGAATGTCTCAATTGTGAAAAAAGGGAATACAAAAGAAAGAGTATGCAAAGTGTTTGTTTAAATGCCCAAGAGAGAATTCAAATGATTTATTGGATTGATAGATACATAGTCATAGATTGCATGCAATTAATTGATCAACGACCATAGGCTTATATCCCTCTGAGTTATCGATGTATATCGATGGGATATAGGTACAGAGACAGAGATACTATATAGATATCAATCCAACATAGAAAAGAGAAATACCATCTTATTGTTATATTATGCTATGTTATTCATGTTTCAAGAGTTGATGGTATTTAATGATTTCAAAGCCATGTTTTACAGAGTATGATATATGTATCCATTGCTATGTAAGAGTTCCACTTGCTGAGTTTTTACTCATTTCAGTTATTTCATGTGATGTAGATAAGAGCGACGGGCCGGGACGTTGATTGTGTGCCGGAGTAATATGCATATAGAGAAGGAAGGAAGAAAACTATTTTGATAGCATTTTTGACATGATCACAAAAATGATATTTTGTATTTTTGTTGTATCATTTGATTGATCATGTATATACTTTTGATTATACATTGACATGTATTTTAAATCCTTCTTTCTTTTTAGAAAATTTTAATTTCCGCTGCTATTTTATTAAAGTGGTTCAGAGGGTGTTACAGATATTATTCGGGATCATAATTCGCTAATTGGACCTTACGTACCTACTGAGGAAAGGAGTTTCCTGTTTTTCACTAGAGGGTAGTGAAAATGTCAAAACAGTGGGAGCGAAAATTTATAAAGTAAAAGTCCATACTTTATATCTTACTAAATATTTTAAAATAGTCATTAACATTTATCTGTTTTACTTTTCAGTACAAAATTTGACAATGTCTTCAATTCGTAATCCGCTTTCTGCCATACTCGAAAAACACGTATTAACCGGACCTAACTACCTCAATTGGCTAAGAAACCTAAAAATTATCTTGAATTCGGAAAGGATAGCATATACACTGACTGAGTTGCCCCCTGTTGAGGCTCCGACTGACTGCACTCCTGAAGAATTGCAGACTTACAAGGAATGGTGTGACCATGACTTGAAAGCCAGGTGTTATATGCAGGCTTCTATGAATGATGATTTGCAGAGGCGTTTTGAGGATGCAAAGAGTGCTGCTGACATTCATTTGCACCTCAAGGAGCTCTTTGGAGAGCAAACACGTCTTCTTAGGCATGCTACCGTCAAGGAGCTGATCACTTTGCACATGCGAGATGGGGCCTCGGTCCATGAGCATGGCCTAAAGATGATTGGGCTCGTGGACAAGCTCGTTGGCATGGATTTGATATTGCCTTCGGAGTTGACCACCGGCGTATTGTTGTTATCGCTGCCTAGCTCATTTGATCCTTTTGTGGTGAACTTCAACATGAACAAGATGGAGCCGACCCTTGAGGAGTTGGTGAACATGCTTGTGACCTTTGAGTCCACCATCAAGAAAGAGAAGCCGGTTCTTTTTGTGGGCTCTTCATCTGGTACAAAGACTGGTCCACCTGGGAAGGGAAAGAAGCGTTCATTCCAACATCCCAAGAAGAACGTGCCCTTGAAGAAGCAGACTCCGGGTACCGTTGTGGCAGCCACACCAGTGAAGGCTGACAAGACTGTTGACATCTGTCATCACTGCAAGAAGCCTGGACATTGGAAGCGTAATTGCAGGGAATATCTGGCCCAGAAGATTTCTGGAAACGCTATGTTCTATATTGAAGTAAAACATTTCAATTAACTCTACTTCTTGGGTATTGGATACCAGATGTGGCTCACATCTCTATAATGATTTGCAGGCGATGGGAAGAAGTAGAAGGCTCAGGGAAGGTGAGACCTTCTTGAGGATGGGCAATGTACCAAGGGTTGCTGCCAAGGCCGTAAGAGATGTTTGCTTGTATTTGAACAATGATTTTAAGTTATTTTTGAGAGATGTTTTGTTTGTACCAGATTTGGTGAAGAACATTATTTCCATTTCTATGTTAGATAAAGATGGATTTTCTTGTTTATTTAGCAAAGGTATTTGCAATATTTACAAGAATGAATGTTTAATTGGTGTACTCGAGAACTTGAAAACGATCTCTACACCTTAAAATTGAAAGATATTCCACTTAACAATGTCCAAGCTATAACAACAAACAAGGGCAAACAAGATACTCTAAATTCGGCACAATTATGGCATGCTCGATTAGGACATATTTCCCTAAGAAGGATGAACAAGCTTGTGGGAGTGGGCATGTTTGATATGTCTGATATTAATGCTCTCACGACTTGTGAATCCTGTCTAAAAGGAAAGATGACCAAGATTCCCTTTAAGGGCCATGTGGAGCGAGCCAAAGGGTTATTGGATTTGATCCATACCGATGTGTGCGGTCCGCTTAGCATCACCACTAAGCATGGACTATGCCTACTTCATCACCTTTACCGATGACTTTTCGAGGTATGGGTATGTGTATTTGATGAAATACAAGTCTGAAGCCTTTGAAAGGTTCAAAGAATTCAGAAGTGAAGTAGAGAAGCAATTGGGACGAAGCATCAAGACACTTCGATCGGATCGAGGTGGTGAGTACTTGAGTGCCGAGTTCCAAGAGTATCTTAGGGAGAATGGGATTCTCTCGCAATGGACTCCACCCGCTACACCACAGTTGAATGGTGTTTCGGAGCGTCGTAACCGGACTTTGATGGACATGGTTCGGTCTATGATGGGGTTCACGGAGTTGCCGCCATCCTTTTGGGGATATGCGCTTGAGAGAGCGGCACTGTTGTTGAACAATGTCCATACAAAGGCAGTTGACAAGACACCATATGAGATATGGATGGGTAAGCCACCCAAATATTCTTATCTTAAAATATGGGGGTGCCCAGCTTATGTAAAGCAGGTAGTGGGAGATAAATTGGATAGTCGATCCATTTTATGTTACTTCGTGGGATATCCAAAGAATTCGGTTGGATACTACTTCTATCATCCCAAAGAAACAAAGGTGTTTGTTTCTAGGAATGCAACCTTTTTGGAAAAAGGAATTTCTATTGGATAGAAAAGGGGAGATGATAGAACTCGAAGTGGTTCAAGAGACACCCACAATTATAGAACCCACACCCGAAGAGCCAAGAGAGGAGATACAAGGACCTTCAAGGAAGCTTTATATGATGCCGATTCATCCAAATGGCTTGAAGCTATGGAATCTGAGATGAATTCCATGCATTTCGAACCAAGTGTGGAATCTCGTGGATCCACCTGAGGGAATTGTTCCTATAGGGTGTAAATGGATTTACAAGAGGAAACTTGGGACGGATGGGAAGGTATTGACCTTCAAGGCGCGATTGGTGGCAAAAGGATATACTTAAAGACAAGGAGTTGACTTTGAGGAAACCTTTTCTCCAGTTGCAATGTTCAAGTCCATAAGGATTTTGCTAGCCATAGCTGCATGGTATGACTATGAGATATGGCAGATGGATGTTAAGACATCCTTTCTTAATGGGGATATTAAGGAAGAGATTTACATGTCTCAACCCGAAGGGTTTACATCTATCGGAAGTGAGCATATGGTATGCAAACTTCAAAGAACTATTTATGGTCTAAAGCAGGCATCTAGGAGTTGGAACCTCAGATTCGATAGTACAATCAAAGAGTTTGGTTTTGCTAAGAATCCTGAGGAACCCTGTGTGTATAAGAAGGTCAGTGAGAGTGCTGTGACATTCCTTGTGCTTTATGTTGATGACATTCTACTCATTGGGAATGATGTAGGGATGTTGCAATCAACTAAGATATGGTTAGCCAGTAAGTTCTCGATGCAGGACTTGGGTGAAGCATCTTTTGTATTGGGTATACAGATCTATAGAGATAGATCAAAAAGATTGCTTGGTCTCACCCAATCCACATACATTGATACCATCGTGAAGCTGTTCTCGATGGATGAGTCCAAGAGAGGACATCTACCAATGTGTCATGGCGTGTCCCTATCCAAGTCTATGTCTCTCAAGACTGATGCAGAGATAGCGGCGATGACAAGCATTCCTTATGTATCTGCGATTGGTAGCATCATGTATGTGATGATATCTACACGTCCTGACGTGGCTTTTGCACTAAGTGTAGTTAGTAGATATCAATCCAACCCTGGTCTTCCACACTAGAAAGCTGTGAAAGACATCCTCAAGTATTTGAGAAGGACCAATAAGTTGCTCTTGGTCTATGGGGGTGGAGAACTGAAATTGGAAGGCTATACCGACTCTAGCTTTCAAAGCGATATCGATGACTCGAAGTCAACCTCTGGGTTCATATTCATGCTGAATGGTGCTGCTGTCTCTTGGAAGAGTTCCAAGCAAGACAGTACTGCGGATTCCACCACTGAGGCAGAATATATTGCTGCATCAGCTACAGCAAGTTTTGTTACAACACGGGAGCCATTGCTCAAGCAAAGGAGCCGAGGTCTCATCAGAAGTCCAAACACGTCTTAAGAAAGTACCACATCCACAGAGAGATCGTGGAAAGAGGAGATGTCACGATTGACAAAATCGGCTCCGCAGATAATGTTGCTGATCCACTAACTAAGCCTTTACCTGGACCATTATTCGAGAAGCATCGCGAATCACTGGGTTTGAAGCATATGGGTAGTTGGCTCAAGTGCAAGTGCGAGATTGTTAGAGTAGGTGCCCGTCGAGCCAAGTGTTGGCCGAGTGTTCACAATGAAACTCTATGTATGATCAATCTTTATTTAAATAATATTTGAAATTATTATTTTGGCACATCTTTATCTGTATACCCATGCTAGTTGCATAGATAAAGCCCTTGAATATACAAATAGTAGAAAGAATATGAGATGCTCATATGATGAGTATCATGAAACTCATATTTGTAATACTGTATATTCTAAACGGTTCCTAGTCGATTCAGCCGCAACTAAGAAGGATATAGGCCGCTCGAGTTCGAGACTAGTATCTGCGATGTGAGTACCATGTTTCATTGGTAGGGGACATTGTGATGTCCGAGCATGCAGATAGGTGCTCCTGGTAGAGTGCACTGAACAACCCTCCATAAAGGACTTTCCAAGTGGTTCTCACTTATCGAGTGGAAAAGTCCTAGTTTATGGTTGTACACCATTAGTCCTTATGACCCGGTACAACATTGAGACTCTATGTGCTAGATTTACACTTTGACTTGTTTACCGACTCTCATGGGGTCATCAGGTGGCAAGGTTGGGTGTTCTGTCGAAACATATAGGAGTCGATGCATTGTAGTCGGGGATTCACTGCTTACCTTCGGGTATGGATATCCTATGTGTTCTCTCATGTGTATGTAGGTTGAAATCTCTGATCAGAGTATGGTGGTAATTATGAAAGGGGTTTCATAGATTACACCATCGATGCAACTACGACATGACACATAGTATCGATTCATTGACAACTCTCGATAAACCAATGGTTGTCGAATCGGTCGGGATATATGAGTTGAAGGGACCGTACTGTACGCTAACCATAATTGAATGGTTCTTGCAGGAACTATCATTTGATACCTAGGGAATCATGTAAGCGATGCTGCTAGGCGTTTAACATGATTGGTTTGGTACTATCAGACTTGAGTTCTGACGTTCTGTTATCAAGGAGTTGATAAGTAAGAATGGAGCAATTGGGGTATGCTCGTATAAGGACATGTTTAGTCCGAATCACATGGAGATGTGAACCCACAGCTAGTTGTATCAATGAACCATTGAGGGTCACACAAGTACTAGCTTTCTAGATCCCGTTAAGAAGTAAAATAGTTCAAAGTGTTAAACGGCTTATAAATGAGTTTATAAGCGTAAGGAAAAATAGAAGTATGACTTCTATAAGAGAAATGTAATTTTTAATTTATGAATGTGTTCCTAAATTAAAACTAGGCCAAGTGAATAATGAATTTGAAAATTGTGATTTTCATAAACATTGTTATGGACTAAATTAAATTAATTCAAGTGTTGAATTAATTAAACACTAGTGGGCCTAGTAGAGTCCAAATAATTAAATTAATTCAAGTGTTGAATTAATTAAATAACATTGGGCCTTGTAGAGCCCAATTAGAAATAATTATTTAACTAGTGGGTTGAGTAAAAATCAAGCATTGTTTAGTTGGGCTCAAATATGTTTGAGACAATTTAAATTAAAATTCCATGGGCCCTTTGTAAATGTTACAAGCCCACTAGGTTTTGCATGCTTGGGAGGTGAAGGGTTATGGATTACTTTTGATTAAAATATTGGCATGACATGCACATGCTTCCATTAGCTTTTCCCACAACCAAGACAAGTCATTCACTCCACTTCACTCTCTCACTTTGGCCGAAATTTTTGACATATTTCTCTCCATTTTTCTCTTCATTTTGGTTGAGGAATTCATACACTTCTCAATGAAAAATACCCTAATTTTTCTAGTGCAAAATTAGGGTGGTTCTAGCTTGCAAGTGGTGGGCTTGATTTTGAAGGAAAGGAGGAAGCTTGTAGATCAACTCATCCCATCAAGAGCTAAGGTGTTTACACCTTAGTTGGAGCCATCATCAACCTCAAGAGGTTGATAGGTATAATTTCTTAACACCCTATGTTTGACAAAGGTGTTTAGTATATGTTACATACTAGTACATGTGGTGTTCAAGAAATTTTTATAAAAATTTTCGGTTTTCATGCTTTGAAAACATTTTTGAACTTCCGTTGCGCATTTGAACACCCTAAAATCGATCCCTTTCACTAAGGTCCAGGAGCTTCAGTCCGCCTTTGAAGGTGGGCTGGTGTCTTCTTCCAAGGAGCTGTCAGCAATGGAGAAGTATTATCGACGTCTCCATAGTGCTGATAGCGCAGACGTCTTCTCTGAAGATGGCGTCTACCTCCTCATGCTCTTAAAGGAGCAGAGGACTCTGAAAAAGATTGCTTTTTCAGAGGAGTTTCTGCGTACCTCCACCGGAGAGCTGACTACCTGGTTGGCAATGTGGAGAGAGCACGTTAAAAAAGAAATAAAGATTGTACGCCCCCGCTTCTATCATTAATGAAGTTTTTATATTTTGTTTACTGTTTGTCTCTTTCGCTCAGTTTTTATTTTCTGCAAACTAAAACTGAACAATCATAAGAGAAGATTAAGTCACAATATATCAATGGAATGAAGATAACTAACAATTAATTTAAGTCTATCAATCCAAGTGTATTTACAAAATAAGAAAACTTATTCTCAGGCAAAGGTTTCGTAAAGATATCTGTTGTTTGTTGATCAGTAGGGACATATTCCAGACGAATGTCCTTCTTCTACACGTGATCTCTGATGAAATGATGTATGAAATCTGTGTGCTTCGTTCTGGAATGAAGTACTGGATTTTGTGTAATTGCAATAGCACTGGTATTGTCACAGAAGATAGGTGATTCGGAAGCCTGATTTCCGTAGTCTTTTAATTGTTGTTGCATCCATAGTATTTGAGAACAGCAGCTTCCAGCAGCCAGATATTCTGCTTCTGCAGTAGATGTGGCTATAGAAGTCTGCTTTATACTAAACCAGGAGATCAGCCTATCATCAAGGAATTGACAGAAACCACTTGTGCTTTTCCTGTCTAATTTGCAACCTGCATAATCAACATCTGAATATCCAATAAGATTGAACGATGAATCATTAGGATACCATAAACCGACATTTTGAGTTCCTTTCAAGTATTTCAAAATACGTTTAGCAGCAATATAATGAGATTGTTTAGGGTTAGATTGAAATCTCGCACTAATACAAACAGCAAACATAATATCTGGTCTACTGGCAGTAAGATATAACAATGAGCCAATAAGACCACGATACTGAGTTACCTCTGCTGGAATTCCACTTTCATCTTTATCAAGTTTGATAGATGAGCTCATTGGAGTGGAAGCAGCAGAGCATGCTTCCATACCAAACTTTTTCAGAAGCTCCTTAGTATACATGGCTTGATTTATGAAAATTCCAGTATCAAGTTGTTTGATCTGTAATCCTAGGAAGAATGTTAATTCTCCCATCATGCTCATTTCGAATTGATCCTGCATCAACTTAGCATACTTTGCACATAGTTTGGGGTTAGTTGACCCAAAAATAATATCGTCAACGTAAATCTGTACTAATAGGATATGTTTATTCTTGATTAGAGTGAACAGAGTTTTGTCTATTGTTCCAATTGTAAAATCATGATTGACAAGAAATTGTGATAGAGTATCATACCATGCTCTAGGTGCCTGTTTTAGACCATACAAGGCTTTGTGTAATTTGAATACATGATGAGGTAAGAAATGATCAATAAAACCTGGAGGTTGTTCGACGTAGACCTCTTCTTGTAGTAGACAATTTAGAAAAGCACTCTTCACGTTCATTTGATAGACTTTGAAATTTTTGAAAGCAGCAAAGGCAAAAAATATTCTAATAGCTTCAAGCCTTGCTACTGGTGCGTAGGTTTCATCATAGTCTATTCCATCTTCTTGTCTAAAGCCTTGAGCCACCAGTCTTGCTTTATTTCTGATCACTGTGCCTTCTTCATTTAGTTTGTTTCTGAATACCCACCGGGTTCCAATGACAGCTCGGTGAGATGGTCTAGGTACTAGAAACCAAACTTCGTTTCTTTTGAATTGATTCAGCTCTTCTTGCATAGCTTCAATCCAACTAGGGTCCAGAAGGGCTTCTTCAATTTTCTTTGGTTCATCCTGAGAAATGAAGCAGCGTGCATATATTTATTATTCATTTGCCTTCTGGTTCTCAAAGGCGCTGCTGGATTTCCAATAACCAAAGAGGGAGGATGAGATTTTCTCCAAATAAAAGGGTTTAAAAGAATTTCTTCCTTATTTGATATATTTGTATTGATCTCATCGGAACCAGTAGCAGGTTCTGGATTATCAGCTGCTGGTACTGGTATGTCTAATATTTGTACTTCTGGTTCTGCTAATGGAATGTCTGGTTCTGGATTTTGAACATCTTTTATACTAGCTTCTGTATCATCTTCACTATCCAGTTTCAAGTGAATTTTGTCTAACCTGTTACTCAAATTTGACATATTAGATATTTCAGGAGCATTGTTGTCCTCGTCAAAGACAACATGAATCGATTCTTCAACAGTAAGAGTTCTATTATTGAAGATTCTGAAGGCTTTGCTCACAGCAGAGTAACCAAGGAAAAGTCCAGCATCTGATTTTGAATCAAATGCAGTTAAATAGTTTTTGCCATTATTGAGCACAAAGCATTTGCAGCCGAAAACATGAAAATAAGATATATTAGGCTTACTCCCTTTCCATATCTCATAAGGAGTCTGGTTATGCCTTTTGTTGATCATTGTTCTGTTTGCGTATAGCATGCAGTGTTGATTGCTTCTGCCCAGAAGCGCTGAGAAATCTCTGCATCTGCTAGCATTGCTCTAGCAGCTTCCTTGAGGGTTCTGTTTCTCCTCTCTGCTACTCCGTTTTGTTGAGGCGTTCTGGCAGCTGAATATTCATGATGAATCCCCTATTCATCTAAGTACAACTCAAGAATTCTATTAGTGAACTCAGTACCCCGATGACTTCTGCTTTTAATTATAGAAGAGGATTTTTCATTTTGAATCTTTTTCAGAAGCTCGATCAGGAGGCTACTGGTTTGATCTTTTCCAGCAAGAAATATTACCCAAGTAAATCTAGAAAAATCATCAATAACAACAAGGGTATATTTCATTCCCACTAAGCTCATGATAGGGATTGGACCAAATAAGTCCATGTGCAGCAATTCCAAACATCTTGAAGTCGATTTGCTGCCTTTGTTCTTGAAGCTGGATCTTATCTGTTTCCCAAGCTGACAAGCAGAACAAACATGATTCTTAACAAAATTAATATCAGGTAAGTCGTCGACTATATTATGCTTTTTGAGATTGTTGATAGATTTGAAATTCAGATGATTCAATCTCTTGTGCCAGAGCCAATTTTTCTCACTATGAGAGGCAACTAAATATGTAGGAGCATTAACACGATCTAATTTCCAAGAAACTCTGTAGGTGTTGCCCTCTCTCTTTCTAGTTAATACAGTAGACTCAACAGAATCTTTAACTATGCATGTGTGTTTCTGAAAAATTACAGAATAACCATTATCACACAGTTGACTAATGCTGATTAAATTATAACAGAGATTCTCAACCAGTAGTACGTCATTGATAATTATGTTACCATGGATAATCTTACCCTTACCCACGGTTTTACCTTTTGAGTTATCCCCAAACGTTATTTTTGGTCCAGTACAACTCATTACTTCTGAAAGTAGATTTTTCCGTCCAGTCATGTGTCTGGAACATCCATTGTCCAGATACCATGTGGAGCTGCTTACTTTAGCTTTTTTTTCCTGTTCCTGCAAACACAAATTTTAGTATCTGGTACCCAATCTACTTGGGTCCAACCTTATTAGTCCCTTAGGAACCCACATTTTTACAATTTTTGGTGATTTTGTACTTCGGGTATCCAAGGAGGTGTGTGCAGTAGAGGGTCTATTATTTCTATGCATCTCAGAATGTTGTTCTTCCCTTCTGTTCCTATTGTCTAGCCCGTATCTCTTCTGAACAGGTCTAGAATTATAGTACTGGTAGTTTTTAACCTTTATGGGGGGTTGTCTTCTTGAGTTGAATCCTCTACTGGATCCAGAATTTGGTCAACTCTTCCCTTAGGTTCAATATAACAGCACCATAATTCTTTCTTCTGTTCATCTGATTTATATTTCTTTCAACTTGAACAGTCGGTACTTCCGGTTCATATGCCACACTGGATTTAACAAATCGAATGTATTTTGTTTTGCTGGTATCAAGTTTTGGCTGAGTACTGATGTGGGACCCGGGCTCTAACTCAATTCTTTTCAGGATTAATCGGATCCTTGTTCAAAATTACGGGTCAAAATTTTGCTTTTAACATTAACTCAAATGTTTACAACTCAATCACAAGATAATTCTATATTCATTTCATTACAACAAACATAATATACATGCCTCGTTTTATACGTATTCTACAAACCAGTAATTAAATACAGTACATATCAAAAGTGCAACTACTAGTTCATCTGCTACGCCCGTGATCACCACGCTATGTCCATCTCTCATCTCTGTCGCGACCCTGATCCTGCCCCAACTATTGTTATGCACACATACAGACATAACAACAGCCGGAAACTCCGGTGAGAACAAATCCCAGTATAAAACATGTATACATGCTGATACATAATCATAAATCATGAATCAAAGCAATAATAATGGGCTTCATAGTCTATGAAACCGATCTATCTAAACATGCAATTCAAATCAAATCATGTCTTGACTCGAATCGACTCTACTCTAGGGATCCCGGTGTGAATAAGACGTCACTGTCTGTCACCTACCCTCCCAATCGGGGTAACTGTACGTCTTATTCCTAGACTTCGGTCATGTCTGTATCGAATGTCTACAATCGGAGTGAATCTGATCCGAAGCGTCGATAACACCGAACATCTAGTTTGGCAAGTCTGCCAATGACTCTCCTATCTCAAAGGCTTGAATATAAATTCATAAACAAGACAGCATCCTATCAAGAGATTTGAATATAAATCTATAAACAAAAAAAATTCATATCAAAAGATAAACAACAATTCTAGTATGTGATTTGGTTGGGAAACTCAAATTGAATCTCATTTGAGTTGTGTCTTCCCCAAACAAAACATGAATTATACCTTTCGTCGCACAATCTGTGTCGTAGTCAAAGTCTCGAAGACGAATCTGTCAATACTAAATCTGAAATGGAAATGTTGATACATATTCTATTAATCTCTAATCTCAATCAACACATATCCAATTCAATACTTGATCTCGGTACAATTTGACGGCATAACAACGTAATTTCTCGATACCGATCAATCCATCTCTCAACATATATCACCAATTCATAATTCTCAACTCATAATCATCATCATAAGCACATGATAGTACTCAAAATCTGCATATTTAATTCTAAACATGCTGGAAAATAATAACTATATCATACAACGTCCGTTCTTCGATTCGGTTGCATTTCTAGGATATCAATCATCTCAAGAACATATTATCACAAGTATATCAGCATTTCTCCAACATGTATACTTCAAAACATGTTAAAACTTAACCAAACTTACATCCTTTTGTAGCCCTTAAAGAAAGGAGCAAGATTCTATGCTTGGATTAAAGTTTGGATGTGTAATTATTCCAAAATCATAACCTTAAAGCAAAAGGAATTGAAGCTTCTCCCCACTCTCTCACGTTCTCAGCTGATGGAAGTGGTGAAAGTGAAGACTCAGCACAATTCTATTTATATATATGCCATGAGTCTTCCTACAAATTAAGGATGGCTTTCTCGCCCAGGGCACCGCGGGTGCGCTCCGTCTAGACCGCGGGTGCGCTTAAGCTTCGGCAGTCCATTCATTTTCCAAAATCGACGACCGCGGATGCGCTACATATAAGACCGCGGGTGCGGTGACATCAACGCGGGTGCGATTACGTTTGAACCGCGGGTGCGGTGTCATTTCTGTTAATAATTTCCAACTCTCTGTCCATCAACTGCGGGTGCACTCTTTCTTGGACCGCGGGTGCGGTGACCCTACTGTAAAATGGCCATCTTTCTGTCCATGCACCGCGGGTGCGGTGCTTCTCTAGGCGCGGGTGCGGTCCCTTTCTTCAAGCAATAATTCATCTTTTCATTTATCCACATACAATCTAGGGCATTACATTTCTCCCCCTCTTAGATATTAGTTCGTCCTCGAACGTGAAATCAATTAATCGAAGTATGTACAAACAACAGTAAAATCAAAAGCTGAATAAATACTCACATCATGAGAATAACTCGGGATATTTCTGTCTCATATCTGCTTCTGTCTCCCAAGTCGTTTCCTCGGTGCCATGACGACTCCACTGGACTTTCACTAGTGGAATAGTCTTCGTTCTGAGCTGTTTCTCTTTCCGATCAAGAATTTGTATTGGTTGTTCAACCTAACTCAACGTCTGATCCAGCTCAGCTTCATCAGGCCGAATGACATGAGAATAATCTGGCATGTATCTACGTAGCATCGATACATGAAAAACGTCATGTATCCCGGATAGAGAAGGAGGAAGAGCCAGTCGATATGCTCGATCGCCAATCTTCTCAAGAATCTCGTATGGACCGATGTATCTAGGAGACAATTTCCCACGCTTGCCAAATCTGACAATGCCTCTGAAGGGAGAAATCTTCAAGAATACTCTGTCCCCTTTTTCAAATACAAGCGGTCTACGTCTGATATTGGCATATTTGGCTTGCCTATCCTGTGCCGTCTTCATTCGCTTCTGAATTATCTTCACCTTCTCAGTCATTTCCCGAATCATATCAGGCCCAAGCTCTGGTACTTCAGATATATAATCCCAATACAACGGAGATCTGTACTTCTTGCCATACAATGCTTCAAACGGTGCCATCTCTATGCTCGTTTGATAGCTGTTGTTGTACGAGAATTCACACAACGGTAGTGAATCTTGCCAACTAGTGCCAAAGTCTAGCACTACAGCTCTTAGCATATCCTCTAAAATCGGGATAGTCCGCTCTGACTGTCCATCTGATCATGTCTGTACGTCATTCTGTACGGAATAAAACACGCTGATTTGGTTAATCTGTCTATCACAACCCAAATCGCATCACAACCCCGGGATGATCGAGGTAACTTCGTCACGAAATCCATGGAAATGTGATCCCATTTCCATTCAGGAATAGACAAACTCTGAAGTAAACCTCCGGGTTTCTTTCTTTCGGCCTTCACCTGTTGGCAATTTAAGCACTTAGACACATATTCGGCAATATCTGATTTCATCTGTTTCCACCAGAACTGTGTCTTCAAATCGTTGTACATCTTTCTGCCACCAGGGTGAATACTGAACCGACTACAGTGCGTTGCTAACAATATCTGTTGTTTTAATTCTGAAACATCTGGCACTACAATATGGTTATTCACATACAGGACAAAATCATGTACCTGATATTCAGACTGATGTCCTGATCTGACCATCTGAATTGACTTCTGTATATTCTGATCTGTTCTTTGAGCTTCTTTGATTTTCATAATCAAATCTGGCTCAACTTGAATCGTGGCAAGTCTTAATGGTCTACTCTCTATGTCAAATGCTAAACCAGACAAACAACAATCTTCAACTAAATTCGAAACACCTATAGTCGATAAGGATAGGGCACAAACCTTTCGACTCAAGGCATCTGCTGCTGCATTTGACTTCCCTGGATAGTACTTGATCTCGCAATCAAAATTTTTTAGTAGATCAAGCCATCTACGCTGACTCATGTTCAACTCTGATTGAGAAAACAGATACTTCAGGCTTTTATGGTCCGAGTAAATCTCAAATTTCTCACCAAAAAGATAGTGACGCCAGATCCTTCAAGGCAAATACGATAGCCGCCAATTCAAAATCATGAATGGGGTATCGAATCTCGTGTGGCTTCAGCTGTCTAGAGGCATATGCGATCACATGACCTCGCTGCATAAGAACACATCCCATCGCTCTGTGAGATGCATCACAATATACAACGAAATCGCCAGTACCTGAAGGAATCATCAAGACAGGTGCACTGGTTAGCCTCTTCTTCAATTCTAAGAAGCTAGACTCACAATCCTCAGACCACACAAATGGTGCATTCTTCTGTGTCAACTGGGTAATCAGCTTTGCAATACTGGAGAAATCTTTGATGAATCGTCTATAGTATGCGTATCTCAGGCACCGAAGTCGGTCTCGGCCAACTGATCACAGCTTCCACTTTACTCGGATCCCCAGAAATACCATCTCCAGATATGATATGACCCAAGAAGACAACCTGTCTCAGCCAAAACTCACACTTTGACAGTTTAGCATACAATCTTTCATTTCTCAATGTTTGCAACACAATTCTCAAATGGTTGGCATGCTCATTCAAATTCTTTGAATATACCAAAATATCATCGATAAAAACAATCACAAACTCATCTAAATATCTCTGAAAGACGCTGTTCATCAGTCCCATAAATACCGCTGGAGCATTCGTTAAACCAAAAGGCATGACAATAAATTCGTAATGTCCATACCTGGTTCGAAATGCTGTCTTTGGTATATCAATATCTCGTACTCGCAGCTGGTGATATCCAGATCTCAGATCGATCTTGGAATAGATAGATGATCCCTGAAACTGATCAAATAAGTCGTCGATACGAGGCAAAGGATATTTGTTCTTTATCGTTGCCTTGTTCAGTTGCCTGTAATCTATACACAATCTCATAGAACCGTCTTTCTTTCGCACAAATAGCACTGGTGCGCCCCAAGGAGATACACTGGGTCTGATATATCCCTTGGCTAGAAGATCTTCTAGTTGGGCTTTCAATTCTTTCAGTTCTATCGGCGCCATCCTATACGGAGCTCTCGAAATAGGAACGGTACCTAGAATAAGATCAATACTAAAATCTACCTCTCGAGCTGGAGGTAACCCTGGAATCTCGTCAGGAAATACATCTACAAACTCCCGTACTACTGGCAAATCTGCCAATGCCGGGCTCGATTTTAGTAAATCTACTGAATAAATAAGGAACCCTTCTGCTCCTTGTTGCAACAATCTACTCATAGTCAGAGCAGATACTAAGGGAATCCGAGATCTGGAACCCTTACCATAGAATTTCCACTCATCTTCCATTTCAGGTTTGAATCTGACAATCTTGTGAAAACACTCTACGTTGGCTCTGTACTTAGTCAACATGTCAATCCCGACAATACAATCAAAATCAGATAAACCAAGTACAACACAGTCTAAATCGATCTCATGCCCTTCAAACTGTAGTATACAATGTCTAACTGAAGTTACAGATGTCAGACCACTTCCCAACGGAGAAGAAATAGACACTACAGTAGACAATGACTCGACAGGCAATGCATGTGTCAAGGCAAAACATTCTGATATGAATGTATGTGATGCACCTGTATCTATCAATACATATGCAGGATACCCGCAAAGAAAACAGTTACCTGCAATCACATCGTTTGGTGCATCCTGGGCTTGTTCTTCCGTCAATGCAACCACCTAAGCTTGTTGTCTGGGAGGTTGGCTCACTGTCTGGCCACCTCTGGCTCTAGGTTGGGACTGTGTAGGCGTGGGCTGGAAGGAATGGACAGATGAAGCTTGCCTCTCAGGCTAAGTCACTGATGCTGATGAACCTGCACTCTGAAATCTTTGTGCACCTCTCTGGGGACAGACTCTGGCGAAATGTCCCTGTTGCTTACATATGTTACATCTGCCCATCACTCCCTGACACTGCTCTGTGGCATGTCGGCCTCCACAAGTAGTACAATACACACCTGTCATGTAAAGTGCCCTAAAACTTCTTGCTTGAAAATTTGCGAAAAATTAAAAATTTTCTTTTTAAAAGAACTTAAATGGCCTCATTCATAAAATCGACTGATGAATCAAGTTCAATGTTTAAAATATCGCAGCGGAAGAAAATAAAGTTTACCAAAAATCACAATTTAAAAATATCCAACGACTGATAAAATGTTTGCGGAATAAAATAACAACTGCTGCACTGAGGTCCTCGGGTGCCACTACTGCCGACCCAAGCTGGCTCACTGGTCCCCGCCCTCGGCCCTGGCCTCATCAGTACCTACAACAATCAAGTCTAGTGAGCCTAAAGACTCAGCATGCATATATCGCAGGTAACGAGTAAAAATCTGTATTAAAATATGCATGAGTTAACATATCCTGTCCTGAGGCATGCTGAAAATAATCTGTACTGAGCAATTATAATACGTGCATAACTGAACTGATAATCACAGAAAAAAATGTTTGCTCCTTGGAGCCTGTACTGAAATAACTGGTAAAATTTTCTGTTGAGATTATGTTTTACGCCTGTGGCCACTGCACTAAGTTGAAATGATCGGTAACTGGCTACCGGGGAGGCTGAAACTGAACTGAGCTGGCCGGTCACTTGCGACCGGGTGGTACCATACTGAACTGATCGGTCACTGGCGACCGTATAAAATAACACTCCCACATAGTGAATGAACCACAAGCCATATCGCATAAATCTCAAAAATAATCATTTTCTATTTAATGCACGTAAAATAATTAACTGGCATAATGAAAATGTCCCGTAATTTTACCAACTGGATTGGATTGGATCGTCTCCAGGCTCGCTGCAACTTAACTGTGCCATGAAAAACATGCAAATGCTAAAACTTGACCAACTATGCAATTTACGTTCAAAAGATGCGACTATGATGCCTAATGACTTCGCATTTAATCATGACTCCAATCCAACCTGAACCGACACCGAACCAACGTATAGTCATGATTAAAATACGTTGAAAAATCATAAAATAATGCTCCTAAAATGATAGGGTCGAAATCTAGGTGAAATGGAGGCCAAAACACGAAACGCTCTTTCGAGAGTCAATTTGGCACATCGCACCGTAAATTCTCGTACGACCTCAAAAATGATCCGAATGACGAACGGTCAAAAACATGACCTTCCTAGCTCAATGAGGCACTGTCCAGTCCAATTCCATGGGCTAAAAACCAACCAAGAACTTAAACGAGCCTTCTAAACGACACAACAACTTGCTGTAATTTTCCAGCAACTGTACAATCGTGTATCTTGTGTTGTTTTCAAGACTACCGGCCATTGGGGCGTGAACCACCGACCAACGACTCTTACCAACATCCCAAGGAGTGATTTGAACCATGGCTAAGGGCCCTAGGCCAGCCACAATCCGCGTCAGACCAAAACTCAACCGAAACTCCAACCGAGAACCAACGTGCATGCATGTGTAGTGTTTTGCCTAGATCGATGTCTTGCGTCGTTCCAGAGGCCATTTGATTGACCATGGCATGATCTAGACACATAGGGGCATGGTATGAACCGTGGCTATGGGCCATAGGCCAACCAAGATCCATACCAAGCAACCAAAAACCGAAACCATATGCTGAACCAATGAAGAAGCCGAATGTGGAAAGGGGCTGTTCTTGTTGATTATTTAAAAACCGATGAGCCATGGACCAAACCACCAAAAGGGCGACTTAGTCACGTCTTAGACATGCTAGGGAAGTGATCCAACCATGGCTATAGGCCCTTGGGGCAGCCAAGATCAGATCCTTCCTCCTTGACAACCAAACTGAATTTTCGAACTCAAAAAGAAACACAAATGGTGTTGCTGTCATTTCTTGCTTTCCAGCGAGCATGGGCTGAAACCGATGGACAAATGTGGTCCTAATGCATCCTATTACATGTATTTAAGTCACCTTGGGAGCCTGGAGTCGAACCAATCACCTGAAACTCACAAACCAAGAAAAACGTGAAGCTTGCCAAGGAATATCAAAAATTCTGCATGTGTTGTTTCAAAATGTTTTGACATGTATCTCGGTTTTTGCTTGATAAAACATGATCATATACTGAAAAATAATTGATAATATGACTTGATTGAGGTTTGAAAAAAAAAATCTAGACATGCCTGGTTTCGTTTCGAAAGAAAACGAACGAAACGACGACGACGCGGCACGGAGGAGTGGAACGTTTCTCTTGATTCTTGCTCTCGATTTTTCTCACTACTCTTAGGCTATGAACTCACGACTTTTCTACACTGAAAATGGATCTGAATGATGAGGTATTTTGGTGGTGAGGGAGGGGAGATAAGTGGTTATGGGAGTGAGGGGGATAGGTGCAAGATATAAGGAAAGATATCAAGACTAAGTCTCCTAAATTTGAATTTTGAATGGTTGTTTGATATCAAGTCTATGTTGGGAGTTTCTAGAATGGTGATGGCCGATTTTCACATGCTAGACTAGGATAGGATAATGCTAATTAGATCATTAAATGGTGCTAGAAAGATCAAAGTATTATCTTCCTAATTAAATACAAGAAAGGGTCAAAGGTGGCAAGGCAAATGAATTGTTTAATAGTCTAAGGGGGTGGCCGAAATTCACTAAATAAAAGGAAGGAAAAAATAATTATCTAGTGAATTAATAACCCTTAAAAACTTTACTAATCCTTTAATTAATTTGGTGAGCTAACCCCTTAATTATGCAACTTAAATGAGCTTATTTCTTAATCACCTCAAATAATTAAATTAAATCCTCAAACCTCCCTTTCTAACTTAAATGAACTTACTTGCTAGTTAAATTAACTTCTGAAATATTTCTCGAATCTTAAATTCTATCTCCAAACTCCGACTCCAGTCCGGCCTCACTGAAAATAACTGAAATGCTAAAAATCAAACTACTGAACTGAGATAATAAAATAATTAACTTCAAAGAAATGCATTTAAAATAATCATGCAATGAAGTCAATTAAATTTAAAAATCTAGAATTATGCATGGCTTATACGTCTACTGATTTACGGGTTCTACAATCCTTCCCCCTTTAAAATAAATTTCGTCCTCAAAATTAGAACTCACCGAATAACTCGGGGTAACGATCTCTCATCTCCGGCTCAGACTCCCACGTAGCTTCCTCCTCTGAATGGTTGAGCCATTTGACTTTGACTCGCTTAACCAGCTTGTTCCGAAGCTTCTTCTCCTGTCTGTCTAGGATCTGCACGGGTCTCTCCTCATAAGATAAGTTCGGAGTAAGCTGCAACGGCTCGAAATTCAGCACATGCGAAGGGTTCGCCATGTACTTTCTCAGCATGGAGACGTGAAAGACATTGTGTACTCCGGCCAGATTCGGCGGAAGAGCCACACGATAAGCAAGCGTCCCAACTCTGTCGAGGATCTCAAACGGTCCAATGAATCTCAGACTGAGCTAACCTTTCTTGCCAAATCTCATGACACCCTTCATAGGTGCCACTTTCACAAAGACATGATCGCCCACTGCAAACTCTAAATCTCTCCTCCGCTGATCGGCATAACTCTTCTGTCGGCTCTGAGCAGTCCTCATCCTATCACGGATCTTGACTACTACCTCTGCTGCCTGCTGGACAATCTCTGGATCCAACTCTGCTCTCTCTCCTACCTCATCCCAATGAACAGGAGATCTACACTTGCGGCCATACAGTGCTTCATACGGAGCCATACCTATAGACGACTGGAAACTGTTGTTATAGGTGAACTCAACCAGTGGCAAGTTCGTCTCCCAACTCCCTGAGAAATCGAAGACGCAAGCGCGAAGAAGATCCTCCAAAATCTGAATAACTCGCTCCGACTGTCCATCAGTCTACGGATGGAAAGATGTGCTAAACAGCAGCTTCGTACCCAAAGTCGAATGCAAGCTCTTCCAAAATGAGGAAGTGAATCTGGGATCTCTGTCGAATACGATCGAAACTTGTATACCATGGAGTCGGACTATCTCTCGGATATACAGCTCTGCATACTGAATCATGGTGAAAGTCATCTTAATAGGCAAGAAGTGCGCTGATTTGGTAAGACGATCTACAATCACCCAAATAGCATTCGATCCCCTGGCTGACTTCGGCAATCCGGTCACAAAATCCATGGTAACGTTCTCCCACTTCCACTCAGGAATAGGAAGAGGCTTGAGCAAACCTGCTGGTCTCTGATGCTCGGCCTTCACTAACTGACAGGTCTGACACTCGGACACAAACCGTCTGATGTCCTTCTTCATCCCTGGCCACCAATACAATTGCTGCAGATCTTTGTACATCTTCGTACTCCCAGGGTGAATGGAGTACGGGGACGTATGGGCCTCTGATAAGATGTCTGCTCGGATAGAATCACTGCTAGGAACCCATATCCTATCTCGGTATCTCACAATACCGTCGCTGACTGAATACAAAACACTGCCCTTGGCTTCATCACTCTTCTTCCACTGTGCCAACTGCTCATCTGCGGCCTGACCACTGCGAATACGGTCCAAAAGGGAAAACTGAATGGTCAAAGTAGATAGACGAGGAACTCTACCTCGAGGGTAAGTCTAAAGATCAAACCTCTGCATCTCGATCTGAAGAGGTTTCTGAATCGTCAAATGAGCCATCACTGCGACTTTCCTGCTCAAAGCATCTGCAACTACATTAGCTTTACCCGGGTGGTAGCTAATGTCACAATCGTAGTCTTTCACAAGCTCCAACCAACGCCTCTGACGCATGTTCAGCTTCTTCTGCGTAAAGAAATACTTGAGGCTCTTATGGTCGGTAAAGATCTGGCATTTCTCTACATACAGATAGTGCCTCCAAATCTTCAGGGCAAAAACTACGGCCGCTAACTCCAAATCATGGGTAGGGTAATTCTTCTCGTGGATTTTCAGCTGTCGAGAAGCATACGCTATCACTCTCCCATGCTGCATCAGAACTGCACCTAAACCAAGCTTCGAATCATCGGTATACAGAACAAACTCACCAGATCCTGACGGTACAGCCAAAACGGGTGCTGAGATAAGAGCTTGCTTCAAAGTATCGAAGCTCTTCTAACACTCCTCGCTCCACACAAACTTCACATTTTTGTTGGTCAGTGCTGTGAGTGGAACGGTAATGGATGAGAATCCCTGAATGAACTTCCTGTAATATCCTGCCAACCCAAGAAAACTGCGGATCTCGGATGCATTCTGAGGCACAACCCAATCTCTGACTGCTGCAACTTTTGCGGGGTCTACCTCAATGCCACTGCTAGAAACAATGTGGCCCAAGAACGCCACCTTCTCTAACCAGAATTCGCACTTACTGAACTTTGCGAATAGTTTGTGCTTCTGCAATGTCTGCAATACTGTGGTCAGATGCCTGCTGTGCTCCTCCCGACTCTTGGAGTAGACAAGAATGTCATCTATGAACACTATCACAAACTGGTCGAGGTATGGCTGAAATACGCGATTCATGAGATCCATGAAGATCGCTGGCACATTCGTCAGTCCGAACGGCATCACAAGGAACTCGTAGTGGCCATAACGAGTCCTAAAAGCAGTCTTCAAGACATCAGCATCTCTCACCCTCAACTGGTGATAATCGGAACGCAGATCTATCTTGGAGAAAATCAAAGCTCCCTGCAACTGGTCAAACAGATCCTCAATCCTCGGCAGTGGGTATTTATTCTTTACTGTAACCCTGTTCAACTCCCGGTAGTCAATGCAAAGCCTCATCGTGCCATCCTTCTTTTTCACAAATAAGACTGGCGCGCCCCATGGAGAAAAGCTCGGGTGAATGAACTCCTTGTCGAGAAGATCCTGAATCTGCTTCTTAAGCTCTGCCATCTCTTTCGATGCTAGTCGGTACGGGGCTTTGGATATCGGAGTCGTACCTGGCATAAGCTCAATGGAAAACTCCACCTGTCTCTCGGGTGGCATACCAGAGACGTCTTCGGGAAAAACGTCTAAGAAATCTCTGACAATCGGAACATCTGAGGCTGACTGGCTGGGTTCTTCGGGGACAGATAAAAAGGTCGCTAGAAATGCCCGACACCCTCTATGCATGAGTTTCCTAGCCTGAACAAAAGGAATAATGCGCGGTAAAGGAAAGTACCTTTCCGGCTCAAATAAGAACTGCTCCATTCCAGGCGGTCGGACAAGAACAGATCTTCGCTGGAAGTCTATCAACACTCTGTTCCTCAATAGCCAGTCCATCCCTAGGATGATGTCAAATTCTGGCATCGGTAGCACAATCAGATCCGCATAAACAAGTTTACCGTGCAACTCAAGGTCTATATCTCGGATAACGTTGGTAGCTGCCATCTCCTCGCCTGACGGCAACACTACTGAAAAGGCTGTATCTAGCCCAATGGTCTGGATCTTGAGAAAGTTTGCAAAGACCTCCGAAATAAACGAGTGAGTGGCCCTTGAATCTATCAAGGCCTTGGTAGCGGAACCAGATATAAAAATTCTCCCTGTCAACAACATAGTCTCCGGGTTGGTTTCCCCGGCATGGAGAGCAAAAACTCTGCCTTAGGTAGGCAGATTCCTCTGAGGACATTGCAGCAACATGTGGTCTGGACTGCCGCACTTAAAACACTTTCCTGAGCCAGCCATGCATGCTCCAGGATGGCGACGTGAGCACCTGGGACAGACGGGGTGCTCCTGAGTCCTCGGGGCTGGGCGTCCCCGCTGCTGCTGCTGCTGTCCTCGGTTCCTGGGCGGTCCATGAAAAGGCCTCGTATTCTGCTGCTGATGCTGATGAGGAGGAGGGCGGTGCGGTGCCTGGACTGGGCGCTTGCCCTGGCGATCCCTCTCGATATCCCGCAGATCCTGCTCTACGGATAAGGCCTTAGAGATGGCAATCTCATAAGTAGCAGGGTCAGATACCCTAACATCCCGGTGCAAGATCGGCCGTAAACCCACCAAGAAGTGCATCAGCTTGGCTCTGGCATCATTCGCGATCAGGGGCACAAAGTGACAGCCCCTCTCGAACTTACGGATGAACTCCGTAACCGTCATATCCCCCTGCCTCCGACTCATGAACTCGGTGGTCAGCCTGGTACGAACCTCCTCAGCAAAATACTTGGAGTAGAAAACTTCCGTATAGCGGGTCCATGAAAGTGTAGCCAAAGTCAAGCCTACCGAAGCTCCTTCCCACCATAAGCGGGCGTCTCCAGTGAACAGGTAGGTGGCACATCGGACTCGGTCTGCGTCTCCCAGCTCCATAAACTCGAAGATAACCTCGAGGGATTTGATCCATCCCTCGGCAACCATGGGGTAAGATGTCCCAGATAATTCCTTCGGGCGCATCTTCAAGAATCGCTCATAAACAGCCTCGGGCCCTGTCGGCCTGGCTGCGGCTGCGGTTACGGCAGCGGCATTGTCCCCCGCAAACTGTGCGAAGAACTGTGCCATCCCAGCTAACATCTAGGCACTCATGTCCGGTGGGGGCGGTGGAGGAGGTGGTAGGTCTCCCTCCGGTCTACGCTCCTCCCTGTCCTCTCGGCGAGGCTCCTCCTCTCTGTTGCGCTCTAAAATGCGTCTAGGGGGCATACTGTTCCAACATAACCCATACGTAACTAACATGCATAATTCCATAATTTATTTTAAATGAACACTGAAATACTGAAAATCTAGAAGCATGCTGACAAAATAATTCATGCTTTAACTGAAATGCTGAACAAAATGCTGAACTGAAAAACTTACAGACTGAAGGCGTGGCTACGTTAGCTTCTCGCGGTCAGTAGTAGTGAAACCCTATATAGAACCACTGCTCTGATACCAACTGTGAAGTGCCCTAAAACTTCTTGCTTGAAAATTTGGGGAAAATTAAAAATTTTCTTTTTAAAAGAACTTAAATGGATTGGATTGGATCGTCCCCTAGGCTCGCTGCAACTTAACTGTGCCATGAAAAACATGCAAATGCTAAAACTTGACCAACTATGCAATTTACGTTCAAAAGATGCGACTATGATGCCTAATGACTTCGCATTTAATCATGACTCCGAGCCAACCTGAACCGACACCGAACCGACGTATAGTCATGATTAAAATATGCTGAAAAATCATAAAATAATGCTCCTAAAATGATCGGGTCGAAATCTAGGTGAAATGGAGGCCAAAACACGAAACGCTCTTTCGAGAGTCAATTTGGCACATCGCACCGTAAATTCTCGTACGACCTCAAAAATGATCCGAATGATGAAACGGTCAAAAACATGACCTTCATAGCTCAATGAGGCACTGTCCAGTCCAAGACCATGGGCTAAAAGCCAACCAAGAACTCAAACGAGCCTTCTAAACGACACAGCAACTTGCTGTAATTTTCCAGCAACTAGTACAATCGTGTATCTTGTGTTGTTTTCGAGACTACCGGCCATTGGGGCATGAACCACCGACCAGCGACTCTTACCAACATCCCAAGGAGTGATTTGAACCATGGCTAAGGGCCCTAGGCCAGCCACAATCCGCGTCAGACCAAAACTCAACCGAAACTCCAACCGAGAACCAACGTTCATGCGTGTGTAGTGTTTTGCCTAGATCGATGTCTTGCGTCGTTTCAAAGGCCATTTGATTGACCATGGCACGATCTAGACATATAGGGGCATGGTATGAACCGTGGCTATGGGCCATAGGCCAACCAAGATCCATACCAAGCAACCAAAAACCGAAACCATATGCTGAACCAATGAAGAAGCCGAATGGGGAAAGGGGCTGTTCTTGTTGATTATTTAAAAACCGATGAGCCATGGACCAAGCCACCAAAATGGCGACTTAGTCACGTCTTAGACATGCTAGGGAAGTGATCCAACCATGGCTATAGGCCCTTGGGGCAGCCAAGATCAGATCCTTCCTCCTTGACAACCAAACTGAATTTTCGAACTCAAAAAGGGACACAAATGGTGTTGCTGTCATTTCTTGCTTTCCAGCGAGCATGGGCTGAAACCGATGGATAAATGTGGTCCTAATGCATCCTATTACATGTATATAAGTCGCCTTGGGAGCCTGGAGTCGAACCAATCACCTGAAACTCACAAACCAAGAAAAACGTGAAGCTTGCCAAGGAATATCAAAAATTCTGCATGTGTTGTTTCAAAATGTTTTGACATGTATCTCGGTTTTTGCTTGATAAAACATGATCTTATACTGAAAAATAATTGATAATATGACTTGATTGAGGTTTGAAAAAAAAAATCTAGACATGCCTGGTTTCGTTTCGAAAGAAAACGAACGAAACGACGACGACTGCGGCTCGGAGGAGTGGAACGTTTCTCTTGATTCTTGCTCTCGATTTTTCTCTCTACTCTTAGGCTATGAACTCACGACTTTTCTACACTGAAAATGGATCTGAATGATGAGGTATTTCGGTGGTGAGGGAGGGGAGATAAGTGGTTATGGGAGTGAGGGGGATAGGTGCAAGATATAAGGAAAGATATCAAGACTAAGTCTCCTAAATTTGAATTTTGAATGGTTGTTTGATATCAAGTCTATGTTCGGTGTTTCTAGAATGGTGATGGCCGATTTTCACATGCTAGACTAGGATAGGATAATGCTAATTAGATCATTAAATGGTGCTAGAAAGATCAAAGTATTATCTTCCTAATTAAATACAAGAAAGGGTCAAAGGTGGCAAGGCAAATGAATTGTTTAATAGTCTAAGGGGGTGGCCGAAATTCACTAAATAAAAGGAAGAGAAAAATAATTATCTAGTGAATTAATAACCCTTAAAAACTTTACTAATCCTTTAATTAATTTGGTGAGCTAACCCCTTAATTATGCAACTTAAATGAGCTTATTTCTTAATCACCTCAAATAATTAAATTAAATCCTCAAACCTCCCTTTCTAACTTAAATGAACTTACTTGCTAGCTAAATTAACTTCTGAAAATATTTCTCGAATCTTAAATTCTATCTCTAAACTCCGACTCCAGTCCGGCCTCACGGAAAATAACTGAAATGCTAAAAATCAAACTACTGAACTGAGATAATAAAATAATTAACTTCAAAGAAAAGCATTTAAAATAATCATGCAATGAAGTCAATTAAATTTAAAAATCTAGAATTATGCATGGCTTATACGTCTACTGATTTACGGGTTCTACATGTCACATCTGTACTCTGGCCAGGACCTCTCTGTCTTGACCCACTGGAGCTCGATGAACTGCTCCCTGCTCTCTTGAACTGCTTACCCTTAACTTTCAAAAAATCCTTCTTGCCACTACTACTGCTTCCGCTGTTAAATCGAGGAGGAGGTGGTGGAAACTGTGCGGCAGGCTGTGGCGGTCTCTGACCCTGAACACTATAGGAAGCTCCTCGCTGCCTAATCAAGCCAGCCTCTGCTCCCTTCGCTCGATTCAGCGCATCAGAAAAGGTATTAGGTCGTCCCGTGTTCACCAAAGTAAAAATGTCCGGATTCAAACCATTGATGAATTGATCGGCGACCGCTTCGTCATTTCCTACCACGTGTGGCGCAAATCGGAGCAAAGAAGAAAACTTGGCAACATACTCCTCTATGTTCCATTGCCCCTGTCTCAAGTTGGCGAATTCGGCCCCTTTGTCTTTTCGATACGACACTGGAAAGAAACGTTGATAAAATTCATCTTTAAATACTTTCCAAGTAATATCGATACCTCTATGCTCCAGGGCTCGTTTCGCTGTAAGCCACCAACTTTTTGCCACTTCGTGTAATTGATGCCCAATCCACTTCACTCTTCGCTCGTCTGTATAAGCCAGAGATTCAAACAACATCTCTATATCGTCTAACCAGCTCTTACAATCCACTGCATTTTCTGTGCCCTTCAAGGTAGGTGGATGGAATGATTGAAATCTCTTCAACAAAGTCTCCATCGGTGTCGCAAGTAACATCCATCTGAGTACCTGACGTACTACCTTGTTCTAGCACTTGACCTGCAGCTGGTTGTGGTATTCTTCTAGGCGGCATATCTGATTATAAAAACAGATTAGGATACAATCTATACAATCTGTCTCAGCCCTCCTCTGATCATATACCTCTGATCCAGAATCGGTTCTGATTCAGTCTTTACAAGTATATGCTGTAAATCAACTCAGATACAATACAACGTATAACAGGGAAAGCATTAAATCATGCTAGCACATCAAAAGCAAGGAAGAAGACTCAATCTACCCCGCTCATTCTATTCTATCTCAGTCTACAGAACCTACTGCTCTGATACCACCTGTTGTGGGGACCCGGGCTCTAACTCAATTTTTTTCAGGATTAATCGGATCCTTGTTCAAAATTACGGGTCAAAATTTTGCTTTTAACATTAACTCAAATGTTTACAACTCAAGCACAAGATAATTCTATATTCATTTCATTACAACAAACATAATATACATGCCTCGTTTAATTCGTATTCTACAAACCAGTAATTAAATACAGTACATATCAAAAGTGCAACTACTAGTTCATCTGCTACGCCCGTGATCACCACGCTATGTCCATCTCTCATCTCTGTCGCGACCCTGATCCTGCCCCACCTGTTTTTATGCACACATATAGACATAACAACAGCCGGAAACTCCGGTGAGAACAAATCCCAGTATAAAACATGTATACATGCTGATACATAATCATAAATCATGAATCAAAGCAATAATAATGGGCTTCATAGTCTATGAAACCGATCTATCTAAACATGCAATTCAAATCAAATCATGTCTTGACTCGAATCGACTCTACTCTAGGGATCCCGGTGTGAATAAGACGTCACTGTCTGTCACCTACCCTCCCAATCAGGGTAACTGTACGTCTTATTCCTAGACTTCGGTCATGTCTATATCGAATGTCTACAATCGGAGTGAATCTGATCCGAAGTGTCGATACCACCGAACATCTAGTTTGGCAAGTCTGCCAATGACTCTCCTATCTCAAAGGCTTGAATATAAATTCATAAACAAGACAGCATCCTATCAAGAGATTTGAATATAAATCTATAAACAAATCAAATTCATATCAAAAGATAAACAACAATTCTAGTATGTGATTTGGTTGGGAAACTCAAATTGAATCTCATTTGAGTTGTGTCTTCCCCAAACAAAACATGAAATATACCTTTCGTCACACAATCTGTGTCGTAGTCAAAGTCTCGAAGACGAATCTGTCAATACCAAATCTGAAATGGAAATGTTGATACATATTCTATTAATCTCTAATCTCAATCAACACATATCCAATTCAATACTTGATCTCGGTACAATTTGACGGCATAACAACGTAATTTCTCGATACCGATCAATCCATCTCTCAACAGTATATCACCAATTCATAATTCTCAACTCATAATCATCATCATAAGCACACGATAGTACTCAAAATCTGCATATTTAATTCTAAACATGCTGGAAAATAATAACTATTGCATACAACGTCCGTTCTTCGATCCGGTTGCATTTCTACTATATCAATCATCTCAAGAACATATTATCACAAGTATATCAGCATTTCTCCAACATGTATACTTCAAAACATGTTAAAACTTAACCAAACTTACATCCTTTTGTAGCCCTTAAAGAAAGGAGCAAGATTCTATGCTTGGATTAAAGTTTGGATGTGTAATTCTTCCAAAATCATAACCTTAAAGCAAAAGGAATTGAAGCTTCTCCCCACTCTCTCACGTTCTCAGCTGATGGAAGTGGTGAAAGTGAAGACTCAGCACAATTCTATTTATATATATGCCATGTGTCTTCCTAAGAATTAAGGGTGGCTTTCTCGCCCAGGGCACCGCGGGTGCGCTCCGTCTAGACCGCGGGTGCGCTTAAGCTTCGGCATGTCCATTCATTTTCCAAAATTGACGACCGCGGGTGCGCTACATATAAGACCGCGGGTGCGGTGACATCAACGCGGGTGCGGTTACGTTTGAACCACGGGTGCGGTGTCATTTCTATAAATAATTTCCAACTCTCTGTCCATCAACCGCGGGTGCACTCTTTCTTGGACCGCGGGTGCGGTGACCCTACTGTAAAATGGCCATCTTTCTGTCCATGCACCGCGGGTGCGGTGCTTCTCTAGGCGCGGGTGCGGTCCCTTTCTTCAAGCAACACTTCATCTTTTCATTTTATCCACATACAATCTAGGGCATTACAACTGATTTCAGAAGTACTTTAATCATTGCTGAATCCGAGACTACTTCTATCTCCAGATTGCTTCTGCAATTCTTGCATCTTTTCCAATGAAATAGAAGACTTATTCCAAGCATTTACCAGAACAGACAGCTTCCGATTTTCAGATTTCATTGCCTGGTAATTTGCTTTTACTTTCTCATTCTCGGTTTTCAACTTACTCATCTCCACTTTCAAATCATCGCAGCTATTCTCTTGCAAGCAAGTGAACTTACTGACTTGATTTCTTAAGTTTAGATTTTCAAACTTAACTTCCTCGAATGATTGAGAAAGTCTTGAGTACTCACTTACCATGTCATGTAATGCCTTAATTAAATCAATTCGCGTAAATTCGTCAGAGTCAAAGTCGAATACCTCTTCAGATGTTGAGTTTGATTCAACATCTGCCATAAGACATTTAATCTCTTCTGCATCACTTTCACTAGAATGACTTTCTGAGTCAGATGACTCAGAACTGGAATCCGCCCATTTAGATTTGCTTTCTTCTGCAATCAATGCTTTGCGGTCTTTTCTGAACTTTTTGTCATTCCTTTTGTACTCTTTCTTCTTCTGGTCATCTTTCTTGGGCTTTGGACAATCAGCAATAAAGTGACCAATCTTTTACACAGTTGAAGCATGCCATATCACCAGATGGTGAATCTTTCTTGAAGTTGCGATTAGGGTTTTGGTAGGCTCGGTGATTCTTTCTAATGAATCTATAGAACTTTTTCACAAATAAGGACATAGCTTCATTGCTGATTTTTTCAGCAGTCTTTTCAAAAGTACTTTCAGTAAGGGTAACATGTACTGTTTGTGGAATGACTGCAGCAGCAGCTGTAGAAGTAATAGCAGTAGTAGCAGCAAGGGCCTTGGTTGGCAGATTTGTTGAGGACTCTTCTCCACCTCTTACTTCTAGTTCGAACTCGTAGGCTTTTAATTCAGCAAACAAGTCATGTAATTTCAACTTGTTTAGATCTTTAGAGACTCTCATAGCCATTGTTTTTACGTCTCATTCTCTGGGTAATGCTCTCATTACTTTGAGCGCTATTTCTCGATTGCCGTGCTCTTTGCCCAGAGCTGCTAGCTCATTGACTAGGCTACTAAAACGTTCATCAAACTCATTTAGAGTTTCACCAGCCTTCATCTTTAAATTTTCAAACTTCTGCATTGCTACAGACAATTTATTTTCTTTTGTTTTCTCATTTCCTTCACATATCTGAATGAGCTTTTCCCAGATCTCTTTAGCAGTATAACACATCTTGATTTTGCTGAATGTGTTCTTATCAAGAATTTTGTAAAGAATGTCCTTAGCGATATTATCAAGATTGGCTTTCTTCTTATCTTCGCCAGTCCATTCGTTTCGTGGTTTTTCAACCATTTGAGGTGCACCTTCAGTAACAGCAATAGCTGTATTTAGCTTTAAGATCTTTAATGGTCCGTCTGTGATGACATACCACATGTCATCATCCTGCGCTGCAAGGTGAGCTTGCATACGGATCTTCCAATCATCAAAATCTTCTTTCGAGAACATGGGAACCTTGCTGAAGTGTGCCATCTGTATGTATTTTCAGGGATAAGAATAACCTGCTCTGATACCAATTGTTGGGGATCGAGGAAGAGTTTAGGGGGGGGGGGGGGGGTGAATGAAATCTTCTCCAATTTCTTCTTTTCTTTCTTGGATAAAGAAGGTGCTAAAATCCTGTTAGGGATAGTAGCTTATCTTGTCGTGAATACTTCAAACAGATTACAATATTAAGTGTGGAAACAATCTGATGGAGTGAATGAGAATAGTAATATCAGTAGACAGCAGTTGTTTATGGAAGTTCGAAGATAAAGTCTTCTACGTCTCCCCTTCTTCTGTTTCCAGAAGGTATCACTAAAAGACTTTGGATTTTACAGTACAACTCTTGTACACAGTGAAAATACGATACAACAAAGTTCTGAAAATATTCTTTTCAGATTACAAACTCTTCTTGATAAAATATGAGTGCAGTGAATAATTGTGAAGAGTGTAAGAAACAGTAGCACAAAATGATCTCAATATATCAGATATCTGCTATGTAGCGTGTGCTACTTTTCTTTATGTTGAACTCGAAGATATCAAGGATTCGTGGTTTTTCTCGTTTCGTGAAATACATATTGATTTTTAGAGATATTTCGCACTGTCTTCTATATGGGTTTGTTCCATATATATAGGTGACTGAGTTCAACGTCTTTAATCAGAAACTGTCTTCCGACTTCTGATAGAATCAGCTTTATTACCGAAATAGGTTCCTGCTGAAATGCTATAAAACAATCAGTCCTGTTTTATACTAAAATCGGCAAAGTGAATTAAATGACTTCGTACAGTGATTAATGCTGCAATTAATACTTGTACTAGAAAAAGTAACGGTAACATTTAAAGCTGATAACGTTAAGATGTCGAGTCTAATAAAGTCCTTTCTTCTGCTTCTGATTCTATATCCGTTTAGGTACTTCTTCTGCTTTTCTACGCTACTGATTCTGCTTTTTAGTTATCTACTGTTTTAACGAGTGGTCTACTGATTTTGATTTTCATCGCCACAATAAATTTAGATCTAACATTTAATTATTGAATAATTAAAAGTGGACCTGGTTTAAGGTCTGATCTCACCTCCTAAATTTGTATCCCAATGTGCCATAGATATTTAATGTAAATATTAGAATTATTGAGAATCATGATTTGGTGACGGTATGCCCGATCCTCGGAATGAGTTTTGAAGATTGAATACATGTAAAATATTGGAAGATTATGTAATATTGGATTTGCATATCTGCATTAACCTAAGTTATGAACATGGATACGTATATGGCTTGTACGGATCAATTAGTTCTCGGTTATCGATCATCCTTTATTATTTATAATTTATAATCGGTATGTACATTATTATTAATATAATAACAAGAGTTGCATGAATCCGGCAAGCATACAAACAACATGGCACAAGTTTTTAAAATTAATGATGAGACAAATTTTAAAAATGAAATCTCTCATTTGGATAAGATCCAAAATTTAAATCAAGCCCATTAAAAGAAAAATTAAAAAAAAGTTTAATATTTTCTTGCATTCCATCAATGGTAGTTGCATGAAGAACGCTACTCGCGGTCAGTGTTTGGCTCATAAAATTGAGAATGATAAACCCCGGAAAGCTGTGACTTCTACTGACATATTTGATGTGAACTGCTTGGAACATCCCATGACTTCAGCTCATAAATTGGGGGATCTCATGGCGACAATCGAGTAAGGTCCAACATTTATGGGCCGCGCTTGACATGTGATGAGAAATGAGATCACAAAATTGGACCCTCCTGAAACGTGAAACAAAATTACGTATGGGTTGGAAGGAGTTGCAATTGGCTCTACCTTTTGGAAATTGTGATTGGATGATAAAATTCGCTTTCACAATTTAGCAATTGGCATTGCAAACTCACTAAGGAAATTGGATTTCCTGTTTTCATCAGAGGGCGGTGAAAATTTCAAAATAGTGGAAGTCAATCGTAAAAACAGAAGTCCACATTTTAAGTCTTATAAATATTTTAGAATAGTCAGCAACGTTTATTCTCTTTCCATATCAGTATATTTACGATTTTGCCATAGAATTCATTATGTTATTAAAACAAGCTAACCGAACTCTAATTTTCAAGATTGAATGGGAAAAATTGTTCTGAATTCGGAGAAAATTACATATACACTAATGTCAGTCTAGCTGAACTGGCGAAGCATGAATGATGGTGAGACCATTATATGCAAGCTAATGTGTAATATGCACGCTTCTATGTCAAATGAACTGCAGGGACATTTTGAGAAATGTTGAATGCTGCTGACATTCGAATGCTCATGCAAGAGTTGCATATGCATTAAACTCGTACAATAATACACACCACTTTCAATGAACTCATGACTACACGCATGCAAGATGGGGCTCCGGCTCATGAGCGTCGTGTACGATTGGGTTTATTGAGAAGGTGGCGCACCTGAATTTGTGATTCCTAACAAGTTACTTGATGACATCATTTTGTTGTCATTCTCTTTCTCATTTCATGGGATTATGGTGAACTTCAATTTGAATATAACAGATGATAGCCTTCAAAAGCTAGTCAATATTCTTATGACTTATGAGGACATCATAAAGCAGGAAAATTTTGTTTTTTAGTGAGCTTATCGTTAGGGAAGAAAAATTGCCCACAAGATAAAGGAAAGAAACATTCTGCCCTTACAAGGATAAAGTAACCCAATTAGAGGCAAGCTCCAAAGGATACTTAAAGGTCCCACAAAACACAATAATCCAGAACATGTTTGTTTCATTGCAAGAAGTCTGGACATAATAAATTATCTGGGAAAAAAAGATTTTGGAAATTATAAGTGTGTTAGGATCAGTTTGATGGGTCAAAGTGTTTTAGAGGGGGGGAGGGGGAGGGGGGCGAGGTTGAGTAAACACTTCAAGATTTTGGATCTTTTTGAAATAGTGAATAAGTTTAGTGATAAACTGAATTCAAAAATCTCGTTGCCGATATCAATCAGTTAACTGGTAGAGTACGGAAATAAACTAACTGATAGATTGAATACTTAAAAAATAATTGAAACAATGAACACGAAGATGTTATGGATGTTCAGAGACTTCAATCGCTCCTACGTCACCTTTCTATCACAATGATAGGTTTTAGCTAAAAGACTTTGATTGATTACAGAAGCTGTAGTAAACCTTTTCAGTTTGGACTTAAACACTGCTAAATTGAAACTCCTAGTTTCTTACAATTTATAAGTGCACAAACTGATATTCTTTCGTAGCACAACTTATCTCAACAGATCGAATACAATAAATTAGTGTGCTAGTATTTTGGCTCGAATGATAGCCTGAATGCTATGACTATATCTATGAAGTGTGAGCTTTTATGTAAGAATAATTAAACTGATCGTGTATAACCGAATCTTTCAAATGTTCTCAAATATGGAAATCAACAACTTATTTCTCACCGAACTTCTCAGCTATTTATAGGATTTGCATCCAACGGCAACATTGAAAGAATTAATTAATACTTAACCGTTGATTTTTCCTTTCTGAATATGTCAACATTTTTCTGACAATAGTACGATGTTGCAGTGTACTAATGCGGCGCTCTTTCTGTTATGTAACGTCTACTAATTTAAAATGATGCTATTTTTTTTACAAGCTCATTTTTTGAAAATTAAAATTCAAATATTTTTCATGCATGCAACTCTACTGAAAATATTACATTTAAAAATAGTAGTAAACGATCGACAAATGAAATACTGTAGTTTAAAATTTGTCAACTCGGCCCTTAACCATGCATGAACGAAATTAAAACTAGTAAAATATTGAAAATCCACTTCATAACATAATAACGTGTAAAACTGATCATGTCTACTCAAAGCTCATAAAATCGTGATGTGCGGAAAAGTGTGGTCCTCGGGCCGTGTGCGCAGAGCCCAAAATCGACACACGTAAAATCCATGCATTTATTTAATTGTTAAATAATTTATTTAAGTTTAAAATGATTTTAGTGAAGCATATTTTATGAAACTTCATTATTTTAAATTGTTTAAGTTTACGTGATATACGTTAAAATTTTTTCTTGAGTTTCATGTTTCAGGCGATTATTCGATGCGGGATCGAGGAAAAGAAACCGGTGACGAGTTTGGCAATTTTGAAACGTGGTATTTTATTTTAAGTTAAGGTTGGGGCATTTTAAATAATTTATTAAGTTTTAGCATTTTAAAAGCCTAAATTATTTATTTAAGAGATTTTAGAATTTTAAAAGTTTTAAAGTTACGACACTTGTTCGAGTTATTTTAAATTTAGAGATTTTATTATAATTAGGGGAGGGTTAGTATTTTTAATTAAATTCATAATTAATAATTAAGCAATTTATTTCCCAAAATTACACCCCTAAACTCACGCACACACCTATTTTTACACACACTTACACGACACAACATACACACACATAATTCAATTCAGATTTTTATTTTTTTAAAAGAGAAAACTAGGGTTCTTAGTAGAGAGAGCAGCCGCCCCCTTCCTCTGATTTTTCAGCAAGATTTCGTTGAGTTTTCTACAAAGAAAATCGCGCCACGTTCGTCCCGGATCGTCTCTCGCATCATTCCCGCTTCGGTATCGTCGTTCGGTAATGTTAAAGATTTAAAGGCATGTATATTCTGTTTTTCCTGCGTCGATCTAGTCATATTATGTGTTGTGATATTTTTATGCGTAAAAATCCATGTGTAATGTGCAAAGTTTGAGCAGAAACTTGTTAGCTTGATTTTTGGAAACGTTTTTAGATCTAAAACTCAAAATTTACTGTTCTTTTAAATACTGTGATATTTCGGTCGCTCTCCTTGAAACGTCTGCTTATTCGTTTTCTTAAAAAGTACTAGAATTTTTTTTTCTTTTTAAAACCTCACATAGCATCGGCCGAATTGCATAACTAAGAATAAAATATTTTTGACATCATTTTAAAATAAATCAACCAACTAACATTTGAAAAGTATAGCTCATACTCTAACCTCTCAAAATCACTCATAAATAAAACGTCGTAAAAATATTTTTAACATAACTTGAAATCATAAATCATAATTAGTGCGGAAAACTAGCATCGGTCCTCGGGTTATGTGCACATCCAGTCCAGTCAGATCAACCATCAAGACCTCCATAATCATCATAATCACCTGCATCAATCAGACCTAGTGAGTCTAAAGACTCAACACGTCATATCCTTGATAACGAGTAATACGTAATACAGTTAACATATAACAGTGAAAAATACTTGTATTTAAAATATCATTTTCATGAAGATGCATAAACATAAACATTTTCGTAAACATTTTCATGATGCATAAAAATATTTTCATAAAAACATAAACATATTCATATTCATATTCATATTCATATTCGTATGCATATCCACATTCGTATCCATATTCATATTCGTATTCATATTCATGTTCGTGTTTGTTGAATTCAGATCGTGATTGTGACTCGTATTCTTAAACGTATTGGGCGATGGATCCATCTAAAGAAACCACAGTACTGGGCGGCGGGGACACCAGCAACACTCTCACCGGTCAACTGGGCCTTGGCCAACGTATTAACATATTCGTATTCGTATCACGTATTCGTATCCGTATCCAAGGAAACACGATCGTCGGGCTCCCACTGGGACCATAACCCTCACGATATTTCAACATATTCAGTAGTCACAATCCCTTCACATCCTTCAACATGTTATCATCACTTAATAAAAACATTCATAATATCATTTTTATTTTGAAACCAAGCATGCAACATATCTTTTAAATGTCCAATTTAAATCATAAAAAAAATTATAGACATTTAAAAATCATAACTTAACATATTAAAAATCATAAACATCCATGAACATTTTTATAAATAAACATTTTAACATCATAAATTAAAATAAACGTTTTAGCATATTAAATTAAATCATAAAACATTAAACATATTAACATTTTCAAAATCCATAAACATTCAAAACTGACATATTAACATATAAACATCCATAATCATTGAAAATAATCATATTATCATATAAAACAACATTTAGAGCACTGCCATGACGTTTACTAATTTTTAGGTATAAAAAGACCGTTTTACCCCTAGACGTAAAATTTCATGTTTTTGACCTTTTCTTAATTTAATTGGCTCTAACATGTCCCAAATAATTATTTAAGCTTACATGAATTTTCTCATATTTTTATTTAGCCTAATTCGCCGACTTTTAAATTAGTCTTTTAATATAACGTATTAATGCAGTTTTTAATCTCGAATTAAACCGAACCTTAATATAAAATTCTCAAATTAAAAATTTAGACTTATAATAATTATTTAAGCTTAAACATTAATTTTTCATAATTTTATAAAGCTTAAAAGTAGGCGTTTCAATTAACTCGTTAATTAGCGTTTCGTGCGGCGCTTAAATCCCGAATAAATCCAAAACTCATTATTTTGATTCCAAATTTTAAACATATCATTTTTAATATTTATTCTACTCTTTCAAGTCATGAGCCACCCCCGTGGGCCCATGGATTCAATTTTTCTTCTTTAATTTTCGTTTTTGACCCTTTATCGAACACACCGAGCCATCTCCTAATTTACTCGAGCCACGCCCGAGCCACCTTGAGCCAAAACCTAGCCAACCCACCTATAGACCCTACTGAGCAAGCCCAGCCCAAAAACCCGGCCCTGGCCCGCTCAAAAACTTGATGGACAGAAGGCCCGATTGCATGCTTGTGTGCGTGTGTTAGTGTCTTTGAACAAAAGAGTTCCTAACTAGTCTAGGACTTCTCCCAACCCTTATCCACCGAACCCACCTAACCCTGACCATCCCTGGACCACACCCAGACTCGACCCAGACCAGCCCAAGCCCCTAAACCCGATCAGCGAACCCCTGAAGCTGACAGCAACCTCACGCAGCCCCCTTGCTGCCAACTCACGTTGCCCATGTTTTTTGCTGCTAGGGCCCCAACCACCAAGCCAACCCTTGAACCATCCCCTCAAGCACCTTCCTAGGACCCTAAGGACCTAACCTAGCCCAGCCCCAAAGCCCCTGGCCGAGCCACAAGCCTGCACAAGCTGCTGCCAACCTGCGCAACTTTCACAGCTTCTTCTCGGGTGGAGTCCTTGTTGGCAAGGACTCCTCCCAGCCCCTGGATTTCGAGTCCTAGCATGGCTAGGACTCTTCCCCTGGCCCCTCACTGACCCTAGCAAAGCCATGGTCCCAACCGAACACCAGCCAAGCAACCCAACTCAAAAAGACGAGCCCCTCATCCCCCTTGACAGAAAAGTGGTTCAGCTTATTTCCCTTGATCGTGTGCTGTGTTATGGTTGAGTTTTATGACCCTAATGTTTCGAGTAAACCCCCTTGATTGTACTCCTAACATGGCAGCCCTCATAACCACATAATAACATGAATATGGAATCAAAAACAAGCCAAAAACAACCAACACATGAAAAGAACGTGAATATCACAAGTTACCCCTTGTTTTCCATGCAAACTAATTTTAAAAATTACTATGGTGTGAATGATGAGTAAAAGGGAGAATATGGCGTGCCTTTGCATTTTAAACGCACGATTTTTCGTTGACGATTGAAGAACGACGACGAGAAAACGATGGCTTGAAAATCCTTGGAAATTTTGATGTCTTTTTCCTTCAAAATTTTGTGTGTATCGTGTATTTGATGTTGAGGGGAGAGTTTGTAAATTGTTGGGGTGTGTGGGCGTGAGTTTTCTTGAGATTATGGGGTAGGTTTAGGCTTAAATAAGAATTAAAACACTAATCAAAAGTTTGGGCCCATTAGGAAAGTTAATTAGGCCCATATAGCCCATTAGTGTTTAATAAAAAATATTTTAAATTATTTTGAGTAGAAAAGTTTGTGAATTTATTAGCCGGGTTGCCAAAACGTTAGCATTTTTACTAAAAATCCAACACCGATAAAATTTACGTCCCGGCGTATAAAATCATCTCAAAACCCCTTATTTTCAAAAATAAGAAAAAGCATCACCCTTAATTTAAATAATTAAAAACAATTAACCAATAAAAATATTTTCTATTTTTTTCAGCCTCGGTCTCCGTTCCTCGATCGCAACTCGAATAACCTTTAAAAATACATTTTAATGCAACCATGTATAAAATATAATTAATTCATGCTATTAAAACATTTAATTAAAATACAAAAGAATTTAATAAATCGTATGCATGTGGTTGGCGTGGACCTTTAAATTTTCGGGGCGTTACACTCCTGGAAATACTTTCAACTATTGAAACGTAGAACGTTTTGATATCTTCGATTTGACAGTAAATTCAAAATATTTGGACAAAAATTGAGTGAGTTATGATTGTTTTTGTGGGACTGCTCAAACTGCATTTTTCTGAAAAATATGTTATTGATGTGTTCTTAAAGTATTTGAGTTGCAGTATTCGTTGGACATCGCTAGGCCATCACTAATGCATTTAGACATGATGTGGGATGTGTTTAGGTACTATTGGAGGTTTCGTTTTGAGTTAGGGATGGTTTGGGAGACAATATAAGTCGTAGGAAGATAATGGTGTCGAATTTTGGAATTGTGTCGTTTTGTTGTTGATTGTCGACGTTGGGGTTGTTGGCACGGGTTGGAGTCAATACCATAGCGTCCTAAGATGGGTCTCGAAGTATCGATTCTTAGTCCATTCAATTGAGTTGGGGGAATTAAGCACAATATAAGAATTTCCGCAAGTTCGTTTTCATCCGACACTAGCCGGACCCATACACGGACCCTGGCACGGGGTCCGTGCCCTTGTTTCTTCCGAAGTGCCATTTTCCAGTGCCTACACGGACCATAGCACGGGGTCCGTGTCCTTCGTTCTTTTCGGTGTGTCTTTCCAGAACCTACACGGACCCAGAGCCGGACCTGGGCACGGGGTTCGTGTACCTTCATTTTTGGGAATGATTTTAATTCCACATTAAGATTTGATTTGGGGTTCAAGATCACGGTTAGTACGATGATTAAATGAGGTCAAGTCTCGAGTAATCTAGAATGTCATAAGCTATTTGTTTGATTCAGTGGTAAGCACGAATACCTACGTCTAGGTTATGCAAGTTAAGTATTTTAAACTCATGATAGTATGTGCAGCAGTGGCCCGAGCGAGATCCAACAAATCCCTCAACGCCAAGTAAGTATGTTCGACGTTCGAAGAAAATACTTTTAAGTTTTTTGAGGTATGCTAAATGTCTTGTGACCAAATTATGTATGGGATTGGAAAACGGTAAAGTATGACCAGGGACCAATCCACCCGTTAAATTATGAACGGGGATATCATATATGTGGCAGTGGATCTTCCCTGTCAGCTTAGTACTGTGGTCTAGTCTGATAAGACCCATTTATGTATGGGTCACTTGCTTTGAAACATATTTGTGAAGGGCCTAAAACTCCTTTCTAGAAATTTGCGGAAAATTAAAAATTTTCTTTTTAAAAGAACTTAAATGGCCTCATTCATAAAAATCACTGGTGTATCAAGTTCCATATTTCAAAATATTGCAGCGGAAGAAAATAAAATTTGACAAAAATCACAATTTAAAAATATCCAACAACTGATAAAAATTGTTTGCGGAATAACATAACAACTGCTGCACTGAGGTCCTCGGGTGCCACTACTGCCGACCCAAGCTGGCTCACTGGTCCCCGCCCTCGGCCCTGGCCTCATCAGTACCTACAACAATCAAGTCTAGTGAGCCTAAAGACTCAGCATGCATAAATCGCATCTAACGAGAAAAAAATCTGAATTTAAAATATGCATGAGTTAACATATCCTGTCCTGAGGCATACTGAAAAATAATCTGTACTGAGCAATTATAATACGTGCATAAATGAACTGGAAATCACTGTAAAAATATTTGCTCCTTGGAGCCTGTACTGAAATATCTGGTAAAATTTTCTGTTGAGATTATGTTTTACGCCTGTGGCCACTGCACTAAGCTGAACTGATCGGTAACTGGCTACCGGGGAGGCTGAAACTGAACTGAGCTGGCCGGTCACTGGCGACCGGGTGGTACCATACTGAACTGATCGGTCACTGACGACCGTATAAAAATAACACTCCCACATAGTGAAGGAACCACAAGCCATATCGCATAAATCTCAAAAATAATCATTTTCTGTTTTCATGCACGTAACATAATTAACTGACGTAATGAAAAATCCTGTAATTTTACCAACTGGATTGGATTGGATCGTTCCCAGGCTCGCTGCAACCTAACTGTGCCATGAAAAATATGCAATAGCTTAAACATGACCAACTATGCAATTTACGTTCAAAAGATGCGACTATGACGCCTAATGACTTCGCATTTAATCATGACTCCGAGCCAACCTGAACCGATACTGAACCGACGTATAGTCATGATTAAAATACGCTGAAAAATCATAAAATAATGTTCCTAAAATGATAGGGTCGAAATCTAGGTGGAATGGAGGCCAAAACACGAAACGCTCTTTCGAGAGTCAATTTGGCACATTGCACCGTAAATTCTCGTACGACCTCAAAAATGATCCAAATGACGAACGGTCAAAAACATGACCTTCCTAACTCAATGAGGCACTGTCCAGTCCAAGGCCATGGGCTAAAAGCCAACCAAGAACTCGAACGAGCCTCTGAACCGACACAGTAACTTGCTGTAATTTCCAGCAGCTGCGACCTAGCTTGCATCGCGTCGTTTGCGAGACTTTTGGCCATTGGGGGCTTTAACCACCGACCAAATCCTCTCCACAACGTCCCAAGGAATGATTTGAACCATGGCTAAGGGCCCTAGGCCAGCCACAATTCGCCTCATTGCAGCAACCACCCGAAAGTTCTCACCGAGGGCCCTCATGCGTGCGTGTGTAGTGTTGATGCTATGATCGATGTCTTGCGTCGTTCCAGTGGCCATTTGATTGACCATGGCACGATCTAGACATCTAGGAGAATGATATGAACCGTGGCTAAGGGCCATAGGCCAACCAAGATCCACACCAAGCAACAAAAGAAACGAACCATATGCTGAAAAAAATGGAAGGGCCGAATGGGGAAAGGGGCTGTTCTTGTTGATTATTTAAAAACCGATGAGCCATGGACAAAGCCACCAAAAGGGCGACTTAGTCACGTCTTAGACATGCTAGGGAAGTGATCCAACCATGGCTAAAGGCCCTTGGGGCAGCCAAGATCAGATCCTTCCTCCTTGACATCCAAACTGAATTTTCGAATCACATTTCTGCACTTATGGGGAACTTGCTGTCATTTCGGTTTTCCAGCAAGCATGGGGCTGGTTTGAATGGACCAACATGGTCCTAATGCATCCTACTACATGTATACAAGCCGCCTTGGGAGCCTGGAGTCGATCCAATACCTGAAACCATCAAAACTCAGAAAAACGTGAAGCTTGTCAAGGGAAGTCGAAAATTCTGCATGTGTGTTCCAAAATATTTTGACATGGATCTCGATTTTTGCTTGATACAACATGATCATGTACTGAAAAATAAATGATAATATGACTTGATTGAGGTTTGAAAGAAATCTAGACATGCCTGGTTTCGTTTCGAAAGAAAACGAAAAGAAGAGACGAGACGGCGCGGAGGAGACGGAGTGGCTTGCTTCTCTACCTTTCTTGGCTCTCGATTTTTCTCCCTTTCTCCCTAGCTGTTATTCACGTTTTTTTCTACTGAAAAGGGGTCTTATTTTCGGTGGAGGTGGAGGGGGGAGTGATGGTTATGAAGGTGAGGAGAAGGGTGCACAAAAATAGGATCATATCAAGACCAAGTCTTCATGCATTTGAATTTTGAATTTTGAATTGCTATCAAATGATCTCTTGGGTGATTCTAGAATATAGTGGCCGATTTTATCATGCCAAACAAGGGTTAGGATAGTGGTCTAGTATTAATTAATTAAGGTGGAAAAATAGCTAAAAGAATTAGCATGCTAATCAACCAAGAATGGGTCAAAGGTGAGTTGGCAAGTCCTAGTTTGTTCTTCTAGGGGTGTGGCCGAAAATGCATGATAAATGGTAGGGGGAAAATTGATTATCTAGTAATTTAATAACCCTTAAAAGCCTTACTAATCCTTTAATTAATTTAGTGAACTAACCCCTTAATTAAGTAACTTAAATGAGCTCATTTCTTAATCACCTCCAATAATTAAATTAAAATCCTCAACTAACTTAAATAATTCCTTAAACTTCTTTTTAACTTAAATGAACTTACTTGCTAGCTAAATTAACTTCTGGAAATATTTCTCGAATCTTAAATTCTACCTCAAAACTCCGACTCCGGTCCGGCCTCACTGAAATAACTGAAATGCTAAAAATCAAACTACTGAACTGAAATAATAAAATAATTAACTTCAAACAAATGCATTTAAAATAATTATGCAATGAAGTCAATTAAATTTAAAAATCTAGAATTATGCATGGCTTATACGTCTACTGATTTACGGGTTCTACAATATTTCTACGCAAAATGATGATGTTTATGTATGTTCGAATAAGTACGATGTAAGCATGTTTAAGAAAAGTTTTACGTTGATGGCACTCTATGATATGTACGTATGTTCAAGTTCATGTATGCAAGTTAAAGTTCAAGTATGTACGTCCTATTTTAAAGTTGCATGTGATTTTATTACGTATTTCTTGTTACTTCTAGTTTATGCATGTTGAGTCTGGAGACTCATAAAACTTGATCCATGCAGGTGAGGATGAGTTTAAAGAGACGAGGGTTGAGGACCAGTGAGATGGCTTGGACTGAGCGGGAGGCTAAACCCGAGGACCGCCATGTTTTAAGTTTTATGAAATGTTGAAAATACTCTGATTTCACGTTTTGATTTCAATGTTTAAACAAGCGTTTTCTTTAGTAGCTTTAATTGTGTCCACGCTTTTGCAAATACTTTTGGTTAGACAGTTCATTTATGATCACAGTTTGGAAGTTTTTTAGTATTTATGAAAATTTTTATTTTTTCTGCAATTTTCAAGTAGTTCAAAAGTACGGTACGTTACAGTTGGTATCAGAGCGGTGTTTTTGTAAAGGGTTAGGCCTACTGCCAATTGCGAGAAGCTCACGAAGCCACACCTCAAGTCTATATGTTTTAAGGTTTTGAATTATTCCATGTATTAAGCATTAAGTCATGACTTCAGCATTTCCATGTTTTAAGTACAAATTACATGCATCTTATGCTATTGATGTTATATTCATGCACATTGGGTTTATGTGTTGGGTAAATTGTTGGAACAATATGCCTCCTAGACGCATGATTAACCGAGAAGCAAGGGATGTGGACAGAGAGGCTCGAGAGGAGGGGAGAGACGCTCCTCCTCCTCCACCGCCAGATATACAGGCACAGATGCTTGCAGGAATGACTCAGTTCTTCGCACAGTTTGAGGGGAACCAGACGACAATGGATGCGGGGGCTAGGCCCAGATCAGAGGCGGTGTATGAAAGGTTTAAGAGGATGAATCATAAAGAGTTCTCGGGGACTACTGACCCGATGATAGCTAAAGGATGGATTAAGTCCATCGAGGTGATTTTTGCATTTATGGAGTTGCAAGATGCAGATAGGGTCAGATGTGCCACTTTCCTTCTGATAGGGGACGCCATACTTTGGTGGGATAGTGCCTCGGTGTCAGTGAACTCGCAGACACTGACATGGAATAGATTTATGGAGGTATTCTACTCCAAGTACTTCACTGAAGAAGTACGATCCAGATTGACAATGGAGTTCATTACGCTGGGACAGGGAGACAGCAGCGTGGCAGACTTCGTCAGGAAGTTTGAAAGGGGGTGTAATGCCCTAGATTGTATGTGGATAAAATGAAAAGATGAAGTGTTGCTTGAAGAAAGGGACCGCACCCGCACCTAGAGAAGCACCGCACCCGCGGTGCATGGACAGAAAGTTGGCCATTTTTACAGTAGGGTCACCGCACCCGCGGTCCAAGAAAGAGTGCACCCGCGGTTGATGGATAGAGAGTTGGAGATTATTTACAGAAATGACACCGCACCCGCGGTGCAGAACTAACCGTACCCGCGGTCGATGTTTATGCAAATGTGGATGGACCGCCGAAGCTTGAGCGCACCCGCGGTTCATGAACTACCGCACCCGCGGTCATGCGTGTTACTTGAAAAATATGACACTTGCCCCTCAGCATGCAAGATATATATATGACTTGTACGTCCTTTCTTCATTCTCCAGCTGCAAGGAACGAGAGCAAGGTTCAGAATTCCTCAACTCTCATTATAACTTAGATTTTGAATTGCGAAAAATCGAGCCACCCGAATTTCGATCCGACTTCGGTTCCGTACTCCTCTTGTTACCATCTACAAAATGATGTAAGTATTTCTACATTTCAACATGTTTTGAAGTTGAGATATTGGAGGAAATCAGATATGATTATTATTAGATGTTCTTGATATTATAAGCAACGTATATCCGCAACCGTATTGAAGAACGGACATCTTATGATATTGTTATTATTTTTCAGCACATATATGAATGAGATTTTATAGATTTTGAGGTTAAGGAACATATTAGTGATGATTATGAGTTATTGTTATGATTATTGATGTTTGAGATGACTGGTATCGCAAGATTACGCCGTTATGCCGTTGAAATGTACCAAGATTGAATATAGATCCGTATGTGTATTGAATTGAGTTAGAGATTGATAGAATGCATCTTGAATATGTCGTTTCAGATTGATATTTGACAGATTCGACAACGAGACTTCGACTGCTACGAACGACAAGAAGGTATAATGCATGTTTTGTTTGGGGAAGACACAACTCAAATGAGATTCAGTTTGAGTTTCCCAACAAAATCACATACTAGAATTATTGTTTATCTTTTGATATGATGGTGATTTGTTTATAGAATTATATTCAAATCTCTTGATATGATGATGTCTTGTTTATAGATTTATATTCAAGCCTTTGAGATAGGAGAGTCATTGGCAGACTTGCCAAACTAGATGTTCGGTGGTATCGACGCTTCGGATCAGATTCACTCCGATTGTAGAAATTCGATAGAGACATAACCGAAGTCTAGGAATAAGACGTACAGTTACCCCGATTGGGAGGGTAGGTGACAGACAGTGACGTGTTATTCACACCGGGATCCCTAGAATAGAGTCGAGTCGAGTCAAGACATGATTTGATTTGAATTGCATGTTTATATAGATTGGTTTCATAGACTATGAAGCCCATTATTATTGCTTTGATTCATGATTTATGATTATGTATCAGCATGTATACATGTTTTATACTGGGATTTGTTCTCACCGGAGTTTCCGGCTATTGTTATGTCTGTATGTGTGCATAACAACAGGTGGGGCAGGATCAGGGTCGCGACAGAGATGAGAGATGGATATAGCGTGGTGATCACGGGCGTAGCTGATGAATTAGTAGTTGCACTTTTGATATGTACTGTATTTAATTACTGGTTTGTAGAATATGAATAAAACGAGGCATGTATATTATGTTTGTTGTAATGAAATGAATATAGAATTATCTTGTGCTTGAGTTGTAAACATTTGATTTAATGTTAAAAGCAAAATTTTGACCCGTAATTTTGAACAAGGATTCGATTAATCCCGAAAAGAATTGAGTTAGAGCCCGGGTCCCCACAACAGGTGGTATCAGAGCAGTAGGTTCTGTAGACTGAGATGGAATAGAATGAGTGGGGTAGATCGAGTCTTCTTCCTTGCTTTTGATGTGCTAGCATGATTTAATGCTTTCCCTATTATATGTTGTATTGTATCTAAGTTGATTTACAACATATACTTGTAAAGACTGAATCAGAACTGATTCTGGATCAGAGATATATGATCAGAGGAGGGCTGAGACAGATTGTATAGATTGTATCCTAATCTGTTTGATAATCAGATATGCCGCCTAGAAGAATACCACAACCAGCTGCAGGTCAAGTGCTAGAACAAGGTAGTACGTCAGGTACTCAGATGGATGTTACTGCGACACTGATGGAGACTTTGTTGAAGAGATTTCAATCATTCCATCCACCTACCTTTAAGGGCACAGAAAATACAGTGGATTGTGAAAGCTGGTTGGATGATATAGAGATGTTATTTGAATCACTTACCTATACAGATGAACGTAGGATGAAGCTGATTGGGCATCAATTGCAAGAAGTGGCCAAGAGTTGGTGGCTAACGGCGAAACGAGCCTTAGAACATCGAGGTATTGATATTACTTGGAAAGTCTTTAAAGATGAATTTTATCAACGTTTCTTTCCAGTGTCATACCGAAAAGACAAAGGGGCAGAGTTCGCCAACTTGAGACAGGGGCAATGGAACATAGAGGAGTATGTTGCCAAATTCTCGTCCTTGCTTCGATTTTCACCTCATGTAGCAGGGAATGACGAGGCGGTCGCCGATCAATTCATAAATGGTTTGAATCCGGATATCTTCACCTTAGTGAACACGGGGCGACCCAACACTTTTTCGGAGGCGCTGAATCGAGCGAAGGGAGCAGAGGCTGGCTTGATTAGGCAGCGAGGAGCTTCCTATAGTGTTCAGGGTCAGAGACCGCCACCGTTCGCCACACAGTTTCCACCACCTCCTTCTCGATTTGATAGTGGAATCAGTAGTAGTGGGAAGAAAGCTTATTTGAAAGCTAAGGGTAAGCAGTTCAAGAGAGCAGGGAGCAGTTCATCGAGCTCCAGTGGGTCAAGACAGAGAGGTCCTGGCTAGAGTACAGATGTGACAGGTGTGTATTGCACTACTTGTGGAGGCCGACATGCCACAGAGCAGTGTCAAGGAGTGATGGGCAGATGTAACATATGTAAGAAACAGGGACATTTCGCCAGAGTCTGTCCCCAGAGAGGTGCACAGAGATTTCAGAGTGCAGGGTCATCAGTATCAGTGACTCAGCCTGAGAGGCAAGCTTCGTCTGTCCATTCCTTCCAGCCCACGCCTACACAGTCCCAGCCTAGAGCCAAAGGTGGCCAGACAGTGAGCCAACCTCCCAGACAACAGGCTAGGGTGTTTGCACTGACCGAGGAGCAAGCCCAGGATGCGCCAGATGATATTATTGCAGGTAACTGTTTTCTTTGCGGTTATCCTGCATATGTATTGATAGATACAGGTGCATCACATACTTTCATATCAGAACGTTTTGCATTGACACATGCATTGCCTGTAGAGTCATTATCTACTGTAGTGTCTATTTCTTCTCCGTTGAGAAGTGGTCTGATATCTGTGACTTCAATTAGACATTGCTTACTACAGTTTGAAGGGCATGAGATTGATTTAGAATGTGTTGTACTTGGTTTATCTGATTTTGATTGTATTGTCGAGATTGACATGTTGACTAAGTACAGAGCCACCGTAGACTGTTTTCACAAGATTGTCAGATTCAAACCTGAAATGACAGAGGAGTGGAAATTCTACGGTAAATGTTCCAGATCTCGTATTCCCTTAGTATCTGCTCTGACTATGAGTAAATTGTTGCAACAAGAGCAGAAGGGTTCCTTATTTATTCAGTAGATTTACTGAAATCGAGCCCGGCATTGGCAGATTTGCCAGTAGTATGGGAGTTTGCAGATGTATTTCCTGACGAGATTCCAGGGTTACCTCCAGCCCGAGTGGTAGATTTTAGCATTGATCTTATTCCAGGTACCGTTCCTATTTCGAGAGCTCCGTATAGGATGGCGCCGATAGAACTGAAAGAATTGAAAGCACAACTATAAGATCTTCTAGCCAAGGGATATATCAGACCTAGTGTATCGCCTTGGGGTGCACCAGTGCTATTTGTGCGAAAGAAAGACGGTTCTATGAGATTGTGTATAGATTACAGGCAACTGAACAAGGCAACGATAAAGAACAAATATCCTTTGCCTCGTATCGACGACTTATTTGATCAGTTACAGGGATCATCTGTCTATTCCAAGATTGATTTGCGATCAAAATATCATCAACTCAGAGTTCAAGATGTTGATATACCGAAGACAGCATTCCGAACCAGGTATGGACATTACGAATTTATTGTCATGCCTTTTGGTTTAACGAATGCTCCAGCGGTGTTTATGGGGTTGATGAACCGTGTTTTCCAGAGGTATTTAGATGAGTTTGTGATTGTTTTTATCGATGATATTTTGGTGTATTCTAAGAATAGAAATGAGCATGCAGAGCATCTAAGAATTGTATTGCAGACACTGAGAAATGAGAGGCTGTATGCTAAATTGTCAAATGTGAGTTTTGGTTGAATCAAGTTGTCTTCTTGGGTCATATTATATCCGGAGATGGTATTTCTGTAGATCCGAGTAAAGTGGAAGCTGTGATCAGTTGGCCGAGACCGACTTCGGTACCTGAGATACGCAGTTTCATGGGTCTAGCAGGGTACTATAGATGATTTATCAAAGATTTCTCCAGTATTGCGAAGCCGATTACCTAGTTGACACAGAAAAATGCGCCGTTTGTGTGGTCTGAAGATTGTGAATCCAGTTTCCTAGAGTTGAAGAAAAGGCTGACTAGTGCACCTGTCTTGATGATTCCTTCGGGTACTGGTGATTTCGTTGTATATTGTGATGCATCTCACAGAGGGCTAGGATGTGTTCTTATGCAACGGGGTCACGTGATCGCATATGCCTCTAGACAGCTGAAGCCACACGAGATTCGATACCCCATTCATGATCTTGAATTGGCGGCTATTGTTTTTGCCTTGAAGATCTGGCGTCACTATCTTTATGGTGAGAAATTTGAGATTTACTCTGACCATAAAAGCCTGAAGTATCTGTTTTCTCAGTCAGAGTTGAACATGAGGCAGCATAGATGGCTTGATCTACTGAAAGATTTTGATTGCGAGATCAAGTACTATCCAGGGAAGTCAAATGCAGCAGCAGATGCCTTGAGTCGAAAGGTTTGTGCCCTATCCTTATCGACGATAGGTGTTTCGAATTTAGTTGAAGATTATTGTTTGTCTGGTTTAGCATTTGACACAGATAGTAGACCATTAAGACTTGCCACGATTCAAGTTGAGCCAGATTTGATGATGAAAATCAAAAAAGCTCAAAGAACAGATCAGAATATACAGCAAGCAATTCAGATGGTCAGATCAGGACATCAGTCTGAATATCAGGTACGTGATTTTGTCCTGTATGTGATTAACCGTATTGTAGTGCCAGATGTTTCAGAGTTGAAACAACAAATATTGTCAGCAGCGCACTGTAGTCGGTTCAGCATTCACCCTTGTGGCAGAAAGATGTACAACGACTTGAAGACACAGTTCTGGTGGAAACAGATGAAATCAGATATTGCCGAATATGTGTCTAAGTGCTTAAATTTCCAACAGGTGAAGGCCGAAAGAAAGAAGCCCGGAGGTTTACTTCAGAGTTTGTCTATTCCTGAATGGAAATGAGATCACATTTCCATGGATTTCGTGACGAAGTTACCTCGATCATCCCGGGGTTGTGATGCGATTTGGGTCATTATTGACAGATTAACCAAATCAGCGTGTTTTATTCCATACAGAATGACATACCGACACGATCAGATGGCTGAGATATATGTCAGAGAGGTAGTCAGATTTCATGGTGTGCCGAAGTCCATCGTATCAGATAGTGATCCACGATTCACTTCTCACTTTTGGCACAGTCTGCAGCAGGCTTTAGGTACAACATTGCACCTAAGTACTGCTTATCATCCATAGACAGATGGACAGTCAGAGCGGACTATCTAGACTTTAGAGGACATGTTGAGAGCTGTAGTGCTAGACTTTGGCACTAGTTGGCAAGATTCACTACCGTTGTGTGAATTCTCGTACAACAACAGCTATCAAACGAGCATAGAGATGGCACCGTTTGAAGCATTGTATGGCAAGAAGTGCAGATCTCCGTTGTACTGGAAGGATATATCTGAAGTACCAGAACTTGGGCCTGATATGATTCGGGAAATGACTGAGAAGGTGAAGATCATTCAGAAGCGAATGAAGACGGCACAGGATAGGCAAGCCAAATATGCCAATATCAGACAGTAGACCGCTTGTATTTGAAAAAGGGGACAGAGTATTCTTGAAGATTTCTCCCTTCAGAGGCATTGTCAGATTTGGCAAGCGTGGGAAATTGTCTCCTAGATACATCTGTCCATACGAGATTCTTGAGAAGATTGGCGATCGAGCATATCGACTGGCTCTTCCTCCTTCTCTATCCGGGATACATGACGTTTTTCATGTATCGATGCTGCATAGATACATGCCAGATTATTCTCATGTAATTCGGCCTGAAGAAGCTGAGATGGATCAAACGTTGAGTTATATTGAACAACCGATACAGATTCTTGATCGGAAAGAGAAACAACTCAGAACAAAGACTATTCCACTAGTGAAAGTCCAGTGGAATCGTCATGGAACCGAGGAAGCGACTTGGGAGACAGAAGCTGATATAAGACAGAAATATCCCGAGTTATTCTCATGATGTGAGTATTTATTCAGCTTTTGATTTTACTGCTGTTTGTACATACTTTGATTAATTGATTTCACGTTCGAGGACGAAATAATATCTAAGAGGGGGAGAAATGTAATGCCCTAGATTGTATGTGGATAAAATGAAAAGATGAAGTGTTTCTTGAAGAAAGGGACCGCACCCGCGCCTAGAGAAGCACCGCACTCGCGGTGCATGGACAGAAAGTTGGCCACTTTTTCAGTAGGGTCACCGCACCCGCGGTCCAAGAAAGAGTGCACCCGCGGTTGATGGACAGAGAGTTGGAGATTATTTACAGAAATGACACCGCACCCGCGGTGCAGAACTAACCGCACCCGCGGTCGATGTTTATGCAAATGTGGATGGACCGCCGAAGCTTGAGCGCACCCGCTGTTCATGAACTACCGCACCCGGGTCATGCGTGTTACTTGAAAAATATGACACTTGCCCCTCAACATGCAAGATATATATATGACTTGTACGTCCTTTTCTTCATTCTCCAGCTGCAAGGAACGAGAGCAAGGTTCAGAATTCCTCAACTCTCATTATAACTTAGATTTTGAATTGCGAAAGATCGAGCCACCCGAATTTCGATCCGACTTCGGTTCCGTACTCCTCTTGTTACCATCTACAAAAGGATGCAAGTATTTCTACATTTCAACATGTTTTGAAGTTGAGATATTGGAGGAAATCAGATATGATTATTATTAGATGTTCTTGAGATTATAAGCAACGTATATCCGCAACCGGATTGAAGAACGAACATCTTATGATATTGTTATTATTTTTCAGCACATATATGAATGAGATTTTGACAGATTTTGAGGTTAAGGAACATATTAGTGATGATTATGAGTTATTGTTATGATTATTGATGTTTGAGATGACTGGTATCGCAAGATTACGCCGTTATGCCGTTGAAATGTACCGAGATTGAATATAGATTCGTATGTGTATTGAATTGAGTTAGAGATTGATAGAATGCATATTGAATATGTCGTTTCAGATTGATATTGACAGATTCGACAACGAGACTTCGACTGATACGAACGACAAGAAGGTATAATGCATGTTTTGTTTGGGGAAGACAAAACTCAAATGAGATTCAGTTTGAGTTTCCCAACAAAATCACATACTAGAATTATTGTTTATCTTTTGATATGATTGTGATTTGTTTATAGACTTATATTCAAATCTCTTGATATGATGATGTCTTGTTTATAGATTTATATTCAAGCCTTTGAGATAGGAGAGTCATTGGCAGACTTGCCAAACTAGATGTTCGGTGGTATCGACCCTTCGGATCAGATTCACTTCGATTGTAGACATTCGATACAGACATGACCAAAGTCTAGGAATAAGACGTACAGTTACCCCGATTGGGAGGGTAGGTGACAGACAGTGACGTCTTATTCACACCGGGATCCCTAGAATAGAGTCGAGTCGAGTCAAGACATGATTTGATTTGAATTGCATGTTTATATAGATTGGTTTCATAGACTATGAAGCCCATTATTATTGCTTTGATTCATGATTTATGATTATGTATCAGCATGTATACATGTTTTATACTGGGATTTGTTTTCACCGGAGTTTCCGGCTGTTGTTATGTCTGTATGTGTGCATAACAACAGGTGGGGCAGGATCAGGGTCGCGACAAAGATGAGAGATGGATATAGCGTGGTGATCACGGGCGTAGCAGATGAACTAGTAGTTGCACTTTTGATATGTACTGTATTTAATTACTGGTTTGTAGAATATGAATAAAACGAGGCATGTATATTATGTTTGTAGTAATGAAATGAATATAGAATTATCTTGTGCTTGAGTTGTAAACATTTGATTTAATGTAAAAAGATAAATTTTGACTCGTAATTTTGAACAAGGATCCGATTAATCCCGAAAAGAATTGAGTTAGAGCCCGGGTCCCCACAGGGGGTGTCACTTTGTGCCCCTGATAGCTAATGATGCCCATGGGAAGCTGAGGCATTTTATGGATGTATTGCGGCCGATCGTGCGTCGTGACGTCAGGGTTGCTGGTCCTACTACCTATGTCGTTGTCGTATCTAGAGCCTTGGCGGCAGAGAGGACCAAAGAGATATCGAGAGTGATAAGCAGGGCAAGCCCTATCAGGCACCGCAGCAGCAACAACAACAGCGACCTCAGTTCACGAGGGTATTCTAGGGGCAGCCAGGGAAAAAGCCATTTCAAGGACCGCCGAAAGACAAGGGTCCTGTTCCACAACAGAAGGCTCCTCAGAGGCCGGTCCAGTACCCAGTGTTCCCGAAATGCCACCTGCCAACATCCGGGACAGTGTTTATATGGATCAGGCAAGTGCTTTAAATGTGGAGCCAGCGACCACATGTTGAAGGAGTGCCCACAGTGGAGACAGCCGACCTAGGGAAGAGTGTTCGCCATGCATGCTCAGGAGGTGAACCCAGACACGACCCTATTGACCGGGAACTTATTTATTTAAGCACCGCATTATTCTCGCTATGCATGTTTTCGATTTTTATTTGGGATTATTAATGTGCTAGTTAATATTTTGGTAACTTGGGATAGAAATTTTCTGCTATGCTTGAGGCTAAGACAAGAACTTTGTGATATAAGTTTTTGTGCTGTATCAACGTCTCTCAGAGAATATTTTCATAAAAAGAAGTAGCCACGAAGGCCTTGATAGATTCAGGGGCCACCCACTCCTTTATTTCGGAGACGTTCGCTAGTCACCTGGACGTCAAGTCTTTTGGACTTGACGTGAGCTACTCAGTGACAGTCCCATCAGCGGAAGAATTATCAGCTACTAGTGTGGTCAGAGACATCGATCTGGAACTGCAGGGCCACCTAGTTTATGAAGATTTGATTGTGCTACCAATGCCAGAGTTTGATATCATTTTGGGAATGGACTGGCTGACGAATAACAGAGTTCTCATCGATTTCCAGAAAAGTTCAGTGTTGGTAAGACCTTTGGGCATGGAACAGTTTCTATTTGAGCCAGCGAGATGGAGGAGTTCCCCTTGCATGATCTCTTGCATGCAGGCGCGGAGACTTATACACAAGGGTTGTCAGGCTTTCTTGGCCAGCATTGTGTCTGCACCTGACGTACCCACTCCGTCAATAACTGATGTACCTAGTAGTAAGAGATTTTGCTGACGTATTTCCGGATGACATCACAGGCTTTCCACCAGAGAGAGAGGTGGAGTTTTCAATTTACCTTGTGCCAGGCACCGTGAAAATCTCTAAGGCACGTACCGTCTATTTGAAGCTGAGATGTTAGAGCTCAAGCAACAGATTCAAGAGCTTCTAGACAAAGAATTCATCTGCCCTAGTTTCTCACCATAGGGCGCACCAGTGCTCTTTGTGAAGAAGAAAGTCGGGAGCATGAGGCTGTGCATCGATTACCGAGAACTGAACAAGATAATGATCAAGAACTAATACCCACTTCCAAGGATCGAGGACTTGTTCGATTAGTTGCAGAGAGCCACAGTGTTCTCTAAGATAGATATTCGATCGGGGTATCACCAGCTGAAGGTGAAAGATGCAGATGTTCATAAGATAGCTTTCAGAACAGATATGGGCATTACGAGTTTTTAGTGATGCCATTTGGACTGACGAATGCTTCAGAAATTTTTATGGACTTGATGAATCGGGTATTTCAGCCCTACCTAGACCAGTTCGTCATAGTGTTCATTGACGATATTCTCATTTACTCAAAGAGTCATGAGAATTACGTTCAGCATCTGAGTACAGTTTTGCAGGTTTTGCAGAGTCGCAAGTTGTTTGCGAAATTCAATAAGTGTGAATTCTGTTTGGAGAAGGTAACGTTTTTGGGGCATATAATATCTAGCAGTGGTATTGAAGTGGATCCAGCTAAGGTAGCAGCAGTTAAGTAATGGGTTGAAACGAAGAATGCGTCAGAGATGTTAGAGTAGGTGCCCGTCGAGCCAAGTGTTGGCCGAGTGTTCACAATGAAGCTCTATGTATAAACGATCTTTATTTTAATAATATTTGAAATTATTATTTTGTCACATCTTTATCTGTATACCCATGCTAGTTGCATAGATAAACCCCTTGAATATACAAATAGTAGAAAGAATATGAGATGCTCATATGATGAGTATCATGAAACTCATATTTGGAATACTGTATGTTCTAAACAGTTCCTAGTCGATTCAACCACCGCTAAGAAGGATATAGGCCGCTCGAGTTTGAGACTAGTATCTCCGATGTGAGTACCATGTTTCATTGGTAGAGGACATTGTGATGTCCGAGCATGCAGATAGGTGCTCAAGGTAGAGTGCACTGAACAACCCTCCATAAAGGACTTTCCAAGTGGTTCTCACTTATCGAGTGGAAACGTCCTGGTTTATGGTTGTACACCATTAGTCCTTATGAACCGGGACAACATTGAGACTCTATGTGCTAGAATTACACTTTGACTTGTTTACCGACTCTCATGGGGTCATCAGGTGGCAAGGTTGGGTGTTCTGTCGAAACATATAGGAGTCGATGCATTGTAATCAGGGATTCACCGCTTACCTTCGGGTATGGATATCCTATGTGTTCTCATGTGTATGTAGGTTGAAATCTCTGATCAGAGTATGGTGGTAATTATGAAAGGGGTTTTATATATTACATCGATGCAAGTACGACATGACACATAGTATCGATTCATTGACAACTCTCGATAAACCAATGGTTGTCGAATCGGTCATGATATATGAGTTGAAGGGACCGTACTGTACGCTAACCATAATTGAATGGTTCTTGCAGGAACTATCATTTGATACCTAGGGAATCATGTAAGCGATGCTGCTAGGCGTTTAACATGATTGGTTGGGTACTATCAGACTTGACTTCTGACGTTCTTGTTATCAATGAGTTGATAAGTAAGAATGGAGCAATTGGGGTATGCTCGTATAAGGACATGTTTAGTCCGAATCACATGGAGATGTGAACCCACGGCTAGTTGTATCAATGAACCATTGAGGGCCATACAAGTACTAGCTTTCTAGATCCCGTTGAGAAGTAAAATAGTTCAATGTGTTGAACGACTTATAAATTAGTTTATAAGCGTAAGGAAAATAGAAGTATGATTTCTATGAGAGAAATGTAACTTTTAATTTATGAATGCGTTCCTAAATTAAAAAGTTGGCCAAATAAATAATGTATTTGAAAATTGTGATTTTCATAAACATTATTATGGATTAAATTAAATTAATTCAAGTGTTGAATTAATTAAACACTAGTGGGCCTAGTAGAGTCCAAATAATTAAATTATTAAACTAGTGGGCTTGTGTAAAATCAAGTAAACTTTAAATGGGCTCAAATGTGTTTGAGACATTAAAAATAAAAGTCCATGGGCCTTGTAATTGTTACAAGCCCAAATAGATTTGCATGCATGGGAGGTAAAAAGTTGGGAGACAACTTTTGCAACATCCAAAGCATGGCATGCCTTTGGAATACACAACACCTTTTCCCACAACCAAGACTAGTCTTCCTTCCCCCCATTCACTATATGTTGGACGAAAGATTGGGGTTTTTACCTTGAAATTTCTCTCAATTTTCTTCTTCAAGAGTTGAGGAAAGAAATCACTTCTCCTTGAAAAATCCTTTGGTTTTTCTAGTGCAAAATAAGAGGGGATCTTCTTAGCAAGTGGTGGGCCTAATTTTGAGCAAGGTGTGCTCAAAGAAAGCTTGTAGAAGGTCATCCTTTGAAGAGCCAAGTTGTTTACAACTTGGTTGGAGCCATTACATCAATCTTTGAGATTGATAGGTAAATATCTTAACACCCTATGAATGTCATTTTGTGTTTTGTATTTGGTACACACTAGTACATGGTGTTCGAATTTTTCAAGATTTTTCTTTTAATATTTTTCGGTTTTCAGTGAGATGAAAAAAATTTTGAGCTTCCGTTGCAATTTCGAACACCTAAAATCGATCCCCTTTCAAGTGGTATCATGAGCTAAGGGTACTAGTTTTTTGTAGCATATACATAATATTATATTGAGATCAATTTCTAACCGAATGAGATGAAAATTTGGAACAAAAATCAAGGCCATTTGAGGGGATATTTTGGGCAGCATGTTGCTGCCCATTTCGGGCAGCTCGGGCTGCCCGAGGGGCTGCCCATTTCAGGCAGCAAGGGCAGCCCGAGGGGCTGCCTGAACAGCCCCTATTTTAATAAAAAAAAATTTTTTTTGTTGCCGGAATCCGGCGACGGAGCTCTGGCAACGGCGATGATGACTAGGGTTTCCAAAAGTGTTTTGGATTATCAAAGTGTCATAAGCCTTGAATTGTTGGGCCATTGGATGGCTAACACATTTGTGAAATTTAAATGGGCCAAAATGTTTTTGGGTGAAAAATGAATTTTTAGGCCCTTAAAGTTAAAATTTACAAAGTTGCAAATATTTTCTCATGAAATAAATAATTGAAGTTGGACTTTAATTATTTATAGTAAATGGTGATGTACGAGAAATTCGGTTATAAATAAATTAATTAGAAAGTAGACAAAGGTGTTTGTATACTTTGTTGATTTAGTTTATAATCGTGGCGGTTAGTGATTGGATCAAGATATATAATATTGGATCAATTAATTATTGTGATAATTAATTGATGGTGTATGATATGTGATATTATGCATGAAAGATGATCAAAAGTCCAAGCCCAATTTGCTAGGTGTATGCTAGGATATTTTGTGTTGGATGATTGTAATAATTATCAATTTATAAAGTGGGCTTGGTTTATGGCCCGTTCCCACCCCATGAGATGTATCCCTATTTGCCATGGATATTTATTTGTAAATATTAGAATAGTGGATGATCAAGATTGGAAGATGTTGGCCATGATGATTATGAAGATCGAAGACATGTAAATATTGGAAGATAATATAATAGTTTCATTTGCATCCCTTGCATTTCCCAAGGATTGGACCTAGGCCCGTGCCTAGCTCACACGGGCAATTAGTATTGGGGCGATTGATCATCCTTGTTTTGTTTACTGTTTATAATATATGCATGATATGTTATAAATAATGAGTATGTGCGTTATTATTATGATAATAACAAAGTTGCATGAATCCGACAAACATACGATCAAACATGGCGAGCTTTTAGATAAAATTAATGATGAGACCTTTCAAAATTAAAAACCCTCATTTTGAATAAGATTCAAAATTAATATCAAGCCCGAAAAGGAGAATTATAAATTTGTTTATAATTTCCATGTCTTCCATCGACAATGGGTGCATGATGAACGCTACCCGTACTCGGGGCTCGGCTCATATTATTGGGGGGGCCTTGGGTGCCGGAAAGCTGTGACATCCATTGACATGGTGATGTGAACTACGTGGAACTCCCATGATTTCGGCTCATATTATTGGGGGAACTTACGGCGACCGTCCATTAAGGTTCAACATCGATGGGTAAGGCTTGGCACGTAAAGATGAACGACGTCATATTATTGGGTCCTAATCAAACGTGAGACAAAAGTTTGCGTAGAGGGTTGCATGGTGATGCAATTGGAAACTAACTTTTAGGAATTGTGATTGGCTGATATTATTCGGGATCATAATTCGCTAATTGGACCTTGCGTACCTACTGAGGAAAGGAGTTTCCCGTTTTCACTAGAGGGTAGTGAAAGATGTCAAAACAGTGGGAGTAAACATTATAAAGTAAAAGTCCATACTTTATATCTTACTAAATATTTTAAAATATTCATTAACATGTATCTGTTTTACTTTTCAGTACAATTTTTGACAATGTCTTCGATTCGCAATCCGATGTCTGCTATACTCGAAAAACACGTATTAACCAGACCTAATTACCTCACTTGGCTTAGAAACCTGAAAATCGTCTTGAACTCGGAAAAGATTGCATACACACTGACTGAGTGGCCCCCTGTTGAGGCTCCGACTAGCTGCACTCCTGAGGAATTGTAGACTTACAAGAAATGGTGTGACCATGACTTGAAGGTCAGGTGTTATATGCAGGCTTCTATGAACGATGAGCTGCAGAGGCGTTTTGAGGATGCAAAGAGTGCTGCTGACATTCATTTGCATCTCAAGGAGATCTTTGGTGAGCATACTGCGGCCTCTAAGGCATGCTGCCGTCAAGGAGCTGATCACTTTGCGCATGCGAGATGGGGCCTCGGTCCATGAGCAAGGCCTGAAGATGATTGGGCTCGTGGACAAGCTCGTTCGGCATGGATCTAGTGTTGCCTTCGGAGTTGACCACCGATGTGTTGCTGTTGTCATTACCTAGCTCATTTGATCCTTTTGTGGTGAACTTCAACATGAACAAGATGTAGCCGACCCTTGAGGAGTTGGTGAATATGCTTGTGACTTTTGAGTCCACTATCAAGAAAGAGAAGCCGGTTCTTTATGTGGGCTCTTCATCTGGTACAAAGACCGGTCCACGTGGGAAGGGAAAGAAGCGTTCTTTCCAACGTCCCAAGAAAAACGTGCCCTTGAAGAAGCTCACTCCTAGGTCCCGTTGTGGCAGCCACACCAGTGAAGGCTGACAAGACTGTTGACATCTGTCATCACTGCAAGAAGCCTGGACATTGGAGGCGTAATTACAGGGAATATCTGGCCCAGAAGAGTTCTGGAAACGGTATGTTCTATATTGAAGTAAACATTTCAATTAACTCTACTTCTTGGATATTTGATACCGGATGTGGCTCACATCTCTGTAATGATTTGCAGGCGATGGGAAGAAGTAGAAGGCTCAGGGAAGGTGAGACCTTCTTGAGGATGGGCAATGGAGCAAGGGTTGCTGCCAAGGCCGTAGGAGATGTTTGCTTGTATTTGAACAATGATTTTAAGTTATTTTTGAGAGATGTTTTGTTTGTACCAGACTTGGTGAAGAACATTATTTACATTTCTATGTTAGATAAAGATGGATTTTCTTTTTTATTTAGCAAAGGTGTTTGCAATACTTAAAAGAATGAATGTTTAATTGGTACTCGAGAACTTGAAAACGATCTCTACACCTTAAAATTGAAAGATATTCCACTTAACAATGTCCAAGCTATAACAACAAACAAGCGCAAACAAGATACTCTAAATTCGGCACAATTATGGCATGCTCGATTAGGACATATTTCCCCAAGAAGGATGAACAAGCTAGTGGGAGTGGGCATGTTTGATATATCTGATATTAATGCTCTCACGACTTGTGAATCCTGTCTAAAAAGAAAGATGACCAAAATTCCCTTTAAGGGCCATGTGGAGCGAGCCAAAGGGTTATTAGATTTGATCCATACCAATGTGTGCGGTCCGCTTAGCATCACCACTAAGCATGGACATGCCTACTTCATCACCTTTACCGATGACTTTTCGAGGTATGGGTATGTGTATTTGATGAAATACAAGTCTGAAGCCTTTGAAAGGTTCAAAGAATTCAGAAGTGAAGTAGAGAAGCAATTGGGACGAAGCATCAAGACACTTCGATCGGATCGAGGTGGTGAGTACTTGAGTGCCGAGTTCCAAGAGTATTTTAGGGAGAATGGGATTCTCTCGCAATGGACTCCACCCGCTACACCACAGTTGAATGGTGTTTCGGAGAGTCGTAACCGGACTTTGATGGACATGGTTCGATCTATGATGGGGTTCACGGAGTTGCCGCCATCCTTTTGGGGATATGCACTTGAGACAGCGGCACTGTTGTTGAACAATGTCCATTCAAAGGCAGTTGACAAGACACCATATGAGATATGGATGGGTAAGCCACCCAATTATTCTTATCTTAGAATATGGGGGTGCCCTGCTTATGTGAAGCATGTAGTGGGAGATAAATTGGATAGTCGATCCATTTTATGTTACTTCGTGGGATATCCAAAGAATTCGGTTGGATACTACTTCTATCATCCCAAAGAAACAAAGATGTTTGTTTCTAGGAATGCAACCTTTATGGAAAAAGAAAATTCTATTGGATAGAAAATGGGAGATGATAGAACTCGAAGTGGTTCGAGAGACACCCACAATTATAGAACCCACACCCGAAGAGCCAAGAGAGGAGATACAAGCTCCTAGAAGATCCTAGAGAGTCTCGAGACCACCTATAAGGTATGGTCTGCTTCTTGAAGAGGGGCATGATGAGCCTATCCATGGATGTTATCCAAGGACATTAAGGAAGCGTTATCTGATGCCGATTCATCCAAGTGGCTTGAAGCGATGGAATCTGAGATGAATTCCATGCATTCGAACCAAGTGTGGAATCTCGTGGATCCACCTGAGGGAATTGTTCCCATAGGGTGTAAATGGATTTACAAGAGGAAACTTGGGGCGGATGGGAAGGTATTGACCTTCAAGGCGCGATTGGTGGCAAAAGGATATACTCAAAGACAAGGAGTTGACTTTGAGGAAACCTTTTCTCCAGTTGCAATGTTCAAGTCCATAAGAATTTTGCTAGCCATAGCTGCATGGTATGACTATGAGATATGGCAGATGGATGTTAAGACAGCCTTTCTTAATGGGGATATTAAGGAAGAGATTTACATGTCTCAAGCCGAAGGGTTTACATCTATCGGAAGTGAGCATATGGTATGCAAACTTCAAAGATCTATTTATGGTCTAAAGCAGGCATCTAGGAGTTGGAACCTCAGATTCGATAGTAAAATCAAAGATTTTGGTTTTGCTAGGAATCCTGAGGAACCCTGTGTGTATAAGAAGGTCAGTGGGAGTGCTGTGACATTCCTTGTTCTTTATGTTGATGACATTCTACTCATTGGAAATGATGTAGGGATGTTGCAATCAACTAAGTTATGGTTAGCAAATAAGTTCTCGATGCAGGACTTGGGTAAAGCATCTTTTGTATTGGGAATACAGATCTATAGAGATAGATCAAAAAGATTGCTTGTTCTTACCCAGTCCACATACATTGATACCATCGTGAAGAGGTTCTCGATGGATGAGTCCAAGAGAGGACATCTACCAATGTGTCATGGCGTGTCCCTATCCAAGTCTATGTCTCCCAAGACTGATGCGGAGATAGAGGCGATGACACGCATTCTGTATGCATCTGCGATTGGTAGCATCATGTATGGGATTATATCTACACGTCCTGACGTGGCTTTCGCACTAAGTGTAGTGAGTAGATATCAATCGAACCCCGGTCTTCCACATTGGAAAGCTGTGAAAGACATCCTCAAGTATTTGAGAAGGACCAATAAATTGTTCTTGGTCTATGGGGGTAGAGAACTGAAATTGGAAGGCTATACCGACTCTAACTTCCAAAGCGATATCGATGACTCGAAGTCAACCTCTGGATTCATATTCATGCTCAATGGTGCTGCTGTCTCTTGGAAGAGTTCCAAGCAAGACAGTACAGCGGATTCCACCACTGAGGCAGAATATATTGCTGCATCAGCTGCAGCAAAGGAGGGTGTTTGGATAAGGAATTTCGTCCAAGAGTTGGGCATAATTCCTAATGGAGTTGCTCCTGTCCCGGTGTTTTGTGACAACGCGGGAGCCATTGCTCAAGCAAAGGAGCCGAGGTCTCATCAGAAGTCCAAACATGTATTGAGAAAAGTACCACATCCTCCGAGAGATTGTGGAAAGAGGAGAAGTGTCGATCGACAAAGTCGGCTCCGTAGATAATGTTGTTGATCCACTAACTAAGCCTTTACCTGGACTATTATTCGAGAAGCATCGCGAATCGATGGGTTTGAAGCATATGGGTAGTTGGCTCTAGTGCAAGTGGGAGATTGTTAGAGTAGGTGCTCGTCGAGCCAAGTGTTGGCCGAGTGTTCACAATGAAACTCTATGTATAAACGATCTTTATTTTAAGAATATTTGAAATTATTATTTTGGCACATCTTTATCTGTATACCCATGCTAGTTGCATAGATAAAGCCCTTGAATATACAAATAGTAGAAAGAATATGAGATGCTCATATGATGAGTATCATGAAACTCATATTTGGAATACTGTATGTTCTAAACAGTTCCTAGTCGATTCAGCCGCCGCTAAGAAGGATATAGGCCGCTCGAGTTCGAGACGAGTATCTCCGATGTGAGTACCATGTTTCATTGGTAGGGGACATTGTGATGTCCGAGCATGCAGATAGGTGCTCCAGGTAGAGTGCACTGAACAACCCTCCTATAAAGGACTTTCCAAGTGGTTCTCACTTATCGAGTGGAAACGTCCTGGTTTATGGTTGTACACCATTAGTCCTTATGACCCGGGACAACATTGAGACTCTATGTGCTAGAATTACACTTTGACTTGTTTACCGACTCTCATGGGGTCATCAGGTGGCAAGGTTGGGTGTTCTGTCGAAACATATAGGAGTCGATGCATTGTAGTCAGGGATTCACCGCTTACCTTCGGGTATGGATATCCTATGTGTCTCTCATGTGTATGTAGGTTGAAATCTCTGATCAGAGTATGGTGGTAATTATGAAAGGGGTCTCATATATTACACCATCGATGCAAGTACGACATGACACATAGTATCGATTCATTGACAACTCTCGATAAACCAATGGTTGTCGAATCGGTCGAGATATATGAGTTGAAGGGACCGTACTGTACGCTAACCATAATTGAATGGTTCTTGCAGGAACTATCATTTGATACCTAGGGAATCATGTAAGCGGTGCTGCTAGGCGTTTAACATGATTGGTTGGGTACTATCAGACTTGACTTCTGACGTTCTTGTTATCAAGGAGTTGATAAGTAAGAATGGAGCAATTGGGGTATGCTCGTATAAGGACATGTTTAGTCCGAATCACATGGAGATGTGAACCCACGGCTAGTTGTATCAATGAACCATTGAGGGCCACACAAGTACTAGCTTTCTAGATCCCGTTGAGAAGTAAAATAGTTCAATGTGTTGAACGGCTTATAAATGAGTTTATAAGCATAAGGAAAATAGAAGTATGATTTCTATGAGAGAAATGTAACTTTTAATTTATGAATGTGTTCCTAAATTAAAAAGTTGGCCAAATAAATAATGTATTTGAAAATTGTGATTTTCATAAACATTATTATGAACTAAATTAAATTAATTCAAGTGTTGAATTAATTAAACACTAGTGGGCCTAGTAGAGTCCAAATAATTAAATTATTAAACTAGTGGGTTTGAGTAAAATCAAGTAAACTTTAAATGGGCTCAAATGTGTTTGAGACATTTAAAATAAAAGTCCATGGGCCTTGTAATTGTTACAAGCCCAAATAGATTTGCATACATGGGAGGTGAAAAGTTGGGAGACAACTTTTGCAACATCCAAGGCATGGCATGCCTTTGGAATACACAACACCTTTTTCCACAACCAAGACTAGTCTTCCTTCCCCCCATTCACTCTATGTTGGCCGAAAGATTGGGGTTTTTACCTTGAAATTTCTCTCAATTTTCTTCTTCAAGAGTTGAGGAAAGAAATCACTTCTCCTTGAAAAATCCTTTTGCTTTTCTAGTGCAAAATAAGAGGGGATCTTCTTAGCAAGTGGTGGGCCTAATTTTGAGCAAGGTGTGCTCAAGGAAAGCTTGTAGAAGGTCATCCTTTGAAGAGCCAAGTTGTTTACAACTTGGTTGGAGCCATTACATCAATCTTTGAGATTGATAGGTAAATATCTTAACACCCTATGAATGTCATTTTGTGTTTTGTATTTGGTACACACTAGTACATGGTGTTCGAATTTTTCAAGATTTTTCTTCTAATATTTTTCGGTTTTCATGAGATGAAAAACATTTTGAGCTTCCGTTGCAATTTCGAACACCTAAAATCGATCCCCTTTCAAGAGATTCACAGTTTCCTAGGCCTAGCAGGCTACTACAAGAAATTTATTCAAGGGTTTTCTTTGATAGCAGTGCCACTCACTTCATTGACAAAGAAGAATGCCAAATTCGTGTGGAGTGATGAATGTCAGAAGAGCTTTGATACTTTGAAGCAACCTCTTATTTCAGCGCCAGTGTTAGCCATGCCATCGGGGCAAGGAGATTTTGTGTTATACATCGATGAATCTAAGCTCGGGTTAAGCGCAGTGTTGATGCAGCATGGTCGGGTTATAGCTTATGCTTCCAGGCAGTTGAAGGTGCATGAGAAGAACTACCCTACTCATGATATTGAGTTAGCTGCTGTTGTCTTTGTGTTGAAGATATGGAGACATTACTTGTACGGCGAGAAATTCCAGATATTCACTGATCACAAGAGTCTCAAGTATTTCTTCACGCAGAAAGAATTGAATATGAGACAAAGACGGTGGCTGGAATTGGTAAAAGACTATGATCTCAAAACTAGCTACCATCCAGAGAAAGCTAATGTTGTGGCAGATTCCTTGAGTCGAAAGGTTGCAGTCGTAGCACAGTTGTCAGTGCAGGGATCTCTTCAGTCAGAGATCTAGAGATTTTGGTTAGAGGTTTATCATAAAGGCAGAGCTCCTAAGCTGTCTAATCTGACAATCCAGTCTTATTTGCTAGACCGAATCCGTGCAGGTCAGTCTTCAGATGAGCAGTTGCAGAAATGGAGACTGAAGGATGAGGCCAAGGGCATTGTACTCTACACAGTGTCTGATGGTATTGTGAGATACAGAGGTAGAATGTGGGTGCCTAGTTTTGATTCGATTAGAGAGGATATTCTGACAGAGGCACATGCATCTCCGTATTCTATCCATCCAGGAGTTACCAAGATGTACAAGGATTTACAGATTCTGTACTGGTGGCAAGGTATGAAGAGAGACATCTGCCGTTTTGTGTCTGAATGTCTCACTTGTCAGCAGGTGAAGGCATAGCATCAGAGGCCAGCAGGGATGCTTAAGCCACTCCTTATCCCCGAGTGGAAATGGGAGAATATCACCATGGACTTCGTTGTTGGATTGCCGAGGTCAGTCAGGGGATCCAATGCTATTGAGGTTATAGTGTATCGACTTACTAAGTCGGCACACTTCTTTCCAGTGAAGAAGAATTTCTCCATGACGCAGTATGCAGAGTTCTATATCCGAAAAATAGTCCGATTGCACGGAATTCCAGTTTCTATTGTGTCCGACAGGGACCCGAGGTTCACATCGTCCTTTTGGAAGAGTTTGCATGCAACCATGGAGACGAAGTTGCTATTCAATACAGCTTTTCACCCTCAGACAGAATGGCCAGTCTGAGCGGGTGATTCAGATTTCGGAGGATTTATTACGAGCCTGTATGATCGATTTTCATGGGACTTAGGAATCGAAGATACCTCTAGTGGAGTTTACCTACAACAACAGCTTCCAATCATCTATTGGTATGGCTCCATAAGAGACATTGTCTGGAAGGAAGTGCAGATCGCCGATTCATTGGGATGAAGTCGGTGAGAGGTTAGAGCTTGGTCCAGAGATAGTTCAGCAGACTGCAGATGTGGTGGTCAAGATCCGAGACAGGATGAAGACCGCACAGAGTCGTCAAAAGAGTTATGCTGACAAGAGAAGAAGAGATCTAGAGTTTTCCATAGGTGATCACGTTTTTGTAAAGATAGCACCCATGAAGGGTGTTACGAGAATTGGGAAGAGAGGCAAGCTCAGTCCGAGATTCTTGACAGAGTTGGGACATTAGCTTATCGTGTAGCCTTACCGCCGAATCTGGCCGGTGTATAAAATGTGTTCCACGTCTCGATGCTAAGGAAGTACCTAGCTAATCCTTCACATGTTTTGAGCTATGAGCCGTTGCAGCTGGCTCCTAGATATATCGTATGAGGAAAGATCTATTCAAATCCTAGACAGGACAAGAGTGTAGACTTCGGAACAAGGTGACCAAGTTGGTCAAGGTTCAGTGGTTGAACCAATGAGTGGAAGAGGCCACTTGGGAGGTAGAAGCGGATATGAGAATTCGCTACCCGGAGTTGTTCGGTAAGAATTAATTTCGAGGACGAAATTTATATAAGTGGGGGAAGAACTGTAGAGCCCAAAATCGGTACACGTAAAACCCATTTATTTATTTAATTGTTAAATCATTTATTTAAGTTTAAAATGATTTTAGTGAAGTATGTTTTATGAAACTTCATTATTTTAAATTGTTTATGTTTACGTGATGCACGTTAAAAATGCTTTTTTGAGTTTCATATTTCAGGCGAATTATTCGATGCGGGATTGAGGAAAAAGACCGGCGATGAGTTTGGCAATTTTAAAACGTGGTATTTTATTTTAAGTTAAGGTTTGGGCATTTTAAATAATTTATTATGTTTTAACATTTTAAAAGCCTAAATTATTTATTTAAGAGATTTTAGAATTTTAAAACTTTTAAAGTTATGACACTTGTGCGAGTTATTTTAAATTTAGATATTTTATTATAATTAGGGGAGGGTTAGTATTTTTAATTAGCTTGATAATTAATAATTAAGCAATTTATTTCCCTAAATTACAGCCCTAAACTCACGCACACACCCATTTTTACACACACTTACACGACACAACATACACACACATAATTCAATTCAGTTTTTTATATTTTTAAAAGAGAAAACTAGGGTTCTTAGTAGGGCAAGCAGCCGCCCTCTTCCTCTGATTTTCCAGCAAGATTTCGTTGAGTTTTCTTCAAAGAAAATCACGCCACGTTCGTCCTGGATCGTCTCTCGCATCTTTCCCGCTTCGGTGTCGTCGTTCGGTAACGTTAAAGATTTAAAGGCATATATATTCTGTTTTTTTTTGCGTCGATCTAGTCATATTATGTGTTTTGATGTTTTTATGCGTAAAAATACATGTGTGATGTGCAAAGTTTGAGCAGAAACTTGTTAGGTTGATTTTTGGAAACATTTTTAGATCTAAAACTAGAAATTTACTGTTATTTTAAATACTTCGATTTTTTGGTCGCTATCCTGGAAATACTTTCAACATATGAAACGTAGAACTTTTTGATACCTTCGATTTGACAGTAAATTTGAAATAATTGGACAAAAATTGAGTGAGTTATGATTGTTTTCGTGGGACTGCTCAAACTGCATTTTCTGAAAAATATGTTATTGATGTGTTCTTGAAGTGTTTGAGTTGCAAGATTCGTTGGACATCGCTAGGCCATCACTACTGTGTTTAGACATGATGTGGGATGTATTTAGGTACTATTGGAGGTTTCGTTTCGAGTCGGGGATGGCTTGGGAGACAATAGAAGTCGTAGGAAGATAATGATGTCGAATTTTGGAATTGTGTCGCTTTGTTGTTGATTGCCGACGTTGGGGTTGTTGGATTGTTGGCACGGGTTGGAGTCAATACCATAGCGTCCTTAGATAGGTCTCGAAGTATCGATTCTTAGTCCATTCAATTGAGTTGGGGGAATTAAGCACAATATAAGAATTTCCGCAGGTTCGTTTTCATCCGAGGCTAGCCGGACCCATACACAGACCTGGCACGGGGTCCGTGCCCTTGTTTCTTCCGAAGTGCCATTTTCCAGTGCCTACACGGACCCCTAGACGGACCATAGCACGAGGTCTGTGTCCTTCGTTCTTTTCGGTGTGTCTTTCCAGAACCTACACGGACCCAGAGCCGGACCTGGGCACGGGGTCCGTGTCCTTTATTTTTGGGAATGATTTTAATTCCACATTAAGATTTGATTTGGGGTTCAAGATCACGGTTAGTACGATGATTAAACGAGGTCAAGTCCCGAGTAATCTAAAATGTCATAAGCTATTTATTTGATTCAGTGGTGAGCACGAATACCTACGTCTAAGTTATGCAAGTTAAGTATTTTAAACTCATGATAGTATGTGCAGCAGTGGCCCGAGCGAGATCCAACAAATCCCTCAACGCCAAGTAAGTATGTTCGACGTTCAAAGAAAATACTTTTAAGTTTTTTGAGGTATGCTAAATGTCTTGTGACCAAATTATGCATGGGATTGGAAAGCGGTAAAGTATGACCAGAGACCAATCCATCCCGTTAAATTATGAACGGGTTTAGATCAGGATTGGAAAGCGGTAAAGTATGACCAGGGACAAATCCACCCGTTAAATTATAAACAGGGATCTCATATATGTGGCAGTGGATCTTTCCTGTCAGCCCAGTACTACGGTCTAGTCTGATCAGGCCCATTTATGTATGGGTCACTTGCTTTGAAACATATTTCTACGCAAAATGATGATGTTTATGTATGTTCGAGTAAGTACGATGTAAACATGTTTAAGAAAAGTTTTACGTTGATGGCACGTCTATGATATGTAAGTATGTTCAAGTTCATGTATGCAAGTTAAAGTTCAAGTATGTACGTCCTTTTTTAAAGTTACATGTGATTTTATTACGTATTTCTTGTTACTTCCAGTTTATGCATGTTGAGTCTTTAAACGCATTAAACTTGATCGATGCACGTGAGGATGAGTTTGAAGAGACGAGGGGTAAAGACCAGTGAACTGGCTTGGACTGAGCGGGAGGCTAAACCCAAGGACCGCCATCTTTTAAGTTTTATGAAATGTTGAAAATACTCTGATTTCACGTTTTGATTTCAATGTTTAAACAAGCATTTTATTTAGTAGCTTTAATTGTGTCCACGCTTTTGCAAATACTTTTGGTTGGACAGTTCATTTATGATCACAGTTTGGAAGTTTATTAGTATTTATGAAATTTTTTTTTTCCGCAAATTTCATGTAGTTCAAAAGTACGGTACATTATACATCCAGCTCTGCCTACTCAGAGTTCGGCATCTCCAGTCTCCTCATCTAAATGCTCACCTGCATCACACACGCCTAGTGAGTCTAAAGACTCAACACACCTGTATCATTAATAGCAAATACATATACATTGCACAAGATTGTGAAAAATACTGTAATCAACATACATTTCATGAACTTAAAAGTATAAACGTAAATGTGTCGTATAAAATCATAACATGTCAAAACATATCTCGACATATAATCATATACGTATAAATTTTCTTTAATTGAAATCAGTTCATTAGTTGTGACTTTCGTATCAGCTTTATTCGATGGATCCATCTAATATAACAGCGGTACCCGACGACGGCGACTTCAGCGACAGCATTACCCATCCACTGAGCCTTTGCCTCATCTCATAATATCTCATATTATCTTGTTAATCACAACCAACTCTCATCCTTCAAAACGTGTCATCATATTCTTCACTTAATAAAAACATGCATATACGTAAATTTTCCTTAAAACCAAGCATGAACTGTATTTTTCATAATTACATAAAAATCATATACATGATGCATAAATATTTAAAACATGCTAAATTTTGTGCTCAGGGCGCTGCCAGAACAAAAATTCACACCGGGTGCAAAATGACCATTTTGCCCATGGAAACCCAAAAATTACCGTTTTACCCCTGAAGATCTAAATTTCGACCCAAAGTTTACCAAACTCCTTAAATAATCCCAAAACATAATTTTAAACATTTCTTAGACGTAAAATCGAGCACGTTAAAAAACTTAACCGATTCATTTTAAAACTTGGACCGGAGTCTCGGTTTTAACCCGAATCGCCCTGAAACATAACCAACATTTTCCAAACTTATACCAAAACTTAAAACACACTCTAACAGACCTTAAACCTCACATTACAGCTCACTATGACTCAGGAAAACTGGGCCACAAGCTGCTGGAAAAATCTGCATATCCCCACTCGAAAACCCTAGATGCAACAACCCTCCAAATTTCGTCCCTGGCTCAAGACCAGGCGGACCAGCCCCTAACCAACCCTGCCTAGACCACCTTAAGACCCTACTGGACCATCGAAACCCAATCTCACAGCCCCATGCTCGACGCAACTCGCCAACGCTCGCTAGACACCGAGGAAGCACCACTCGCGGCCATCCTCCATTCAACATGATCGAGCGGATTCGGGGCTGGTTCCAGCAGGGGTCGGACCCTCATAAGCCTTGTCTCAGAACAACGGGGGCCTCATACATGGCTTGTATCGGTCCTTGCACCGCTGGCTCAGCCCCTTACACGCTGCCTCTCCAAAAACCGTAACACCCATGGACAAAGCAACCTTCAGCCCGCAACAAGCTCTCAACGTCTCGACTCCAGCCTGCAGCCACATTGATCCTCGGCATGTTCAGGCTCTTAGGACCCTAGTTCGACAACCCCTTGCATCATAGTAACAAAAAACATGAGGTGTATGCAACAACTTGCGGATTTCGTCTCAAACCAAGAATATAAAAGCCTTGTCATGAAAATACCAAAAAACACATATACATAACACATATGACAACATATATACGTTGTGAATGATGCGTAAAGGATAATACATGGCATGCCTTGATGGTTTTATGATCAAAAGCTTGAAGAAAAACGCGTCGGGGAAGCACTGGAGGAGCGGGGAGGGAACTTGCTTGAAAGAAAATGGAGGGGCCAAATTTTACAGCAAGGTGCTGCTGGATTTTCACGTGGAATGCTGCTGAGGGAGAGTGGTGGGCGGCTGCTAGGTTTATGGTTAGGTTTAGGGTGGATTAGTGTAATATTTAAATAGATAACCAAGTGCTAATTGACCTTAATTTGGATTTAAAAAGGATTAAAAGGATTTTGAGCCTATTAAGCTTTAAAACAAGGCCATCAAGTCCAAAAACACTGTCAAAAAATATTTAGTTTGGGTATGGTTTTGAAAATATTTCCCGAGCCCCCAATAAGTCCTCTGAATCGTTAAATTTTGCGTACCGAATAAAAATACGACTCGACGAGTAAAAATACCCACCAAGGCCCATTTTTCAAGAACACCCCATATTAATTAATTAAAATTAATCATGTAATAAAAATATTTTTCCTGATAATCCCCGGTCTCCGTTCCTCGTCCGAGCGCGAAATGCATCTAGAAACCCTAATGCGTGAACTTTTTAAAATAATCGTTAAATAAATCTTAACCATTCAAAAATTATGCATTAAATGCATAAAATCATTAAACACATAATTTAATTAAAACCCTAGATTGCGTGCATTCATGTTATGTAAATTTAAATTTCTTGGACCTTACAACTCTCCCCCCTTAAAATAAAATTTCTTCCTCGAAAATTTAAAACATAACAAATAACTCTGGGTAGCGACTCCTCATCTAGGCCTCAGTATCCCAAGTAGCCTCCTCCTTGGAATAATTCAGCCACTTGACTTTGACCATGTGAATCACCATTGTTCCAGGAGCATTCTCTTATGTTTGTCCTGTATCTGAGTGTGCTCTCTCCTCGAATGACATGTGCGGTGTCAGCTGAAGTGGCTCATATTTCAGCACATGCGAACGATTCGACATGTACTTCCGCAGCATAGGGAAGGGGAACACATTATGAACTCCCACCAGATTCGGTGGTAATGTAACTCTGTAAGCGAGTGTCCCAACTCTCTTAGGATCTCGAATGACCCGATGAATCTACGGTTAAGCTTGCCTTTTTTCCCAAATCTCATCACACCCTTCATCTGCGTGACTTTCACAAAATTTTATCCCCCACTGCGAACTCGATATCTCTGCGCCTTTGATCTACAAAACTTTTTTGACGGCTCTGAGTGGTCCTCATCCTCTCTCGAATCCTGACCACTAACTCTGCTGTCTGCCTAACAATATCCGGATCCAACTCTACTCGCTCTCCTACCTCATCCCAATACACTGACGACCACACTTCCTTTCAGTACAGTGCCTTGTATGGAGCCATGCCGATCAAAGCCTGATAACTATTGTTGTATGTGAACTCCACAAGAGGTAACTTCGGCTTCAGCTGCCCTGGAAGTCGATCATGCAAGCTCGGAGTAGGTCTTCCAGAATCTGAATCACCCTCTCGGACTGTATATCTATCTGAGGATGGAAGACAGCACTGAACAACAGCTTAGTACCCAATGCCTGGAGTAGACTCTTCCAGAACGCAGACGTGAACCTCGGAACCCTGTCTGACATGATGGACAATGGAATCCTGTGCAGTCTGACTATCTCTCTGATGTACAGCTCTGCGTACTAAGTAATGGTGAAAGTCTTCTTGATCGGTTGAGAGTGAGCTGATTTAGTGAGCCGATCAACTATCACCTAGATGACATTATATCCTCCAGTAGTCCTCGAAAGACTGTCACAAAGCCCATGGTGATGTTATCTCATTTCCACTCATGAATAGCGAGGGGTCTCAGCTTCCTTGCAGGTCTCTGATACTCTGCCTTGACCTTCTGACAATTCAAACACTCGGAAATGAATCACAGAATATCCCGCTTCACGCCCGGCCACCAATATAGAGTCGGAAATGAATCACAGAATATCCCGCTTCATGCCCGGCCACCAATATAGAGTCTGCAGATCCTGGGTGGATGGATTACTAGGCGCTGTGGGCCTAGCTCAAGATATCTGCTCTAAGGGAATCATTGTCAGGAACCCATAGGCGGTTCCTATATCTGACTATCCCGTCCACAACTGTATATAGTCTCTGGCCCTTAGCCTCGTCCCTCTGTCTCCACTTCTGCAACTACTCGTCAGAATTCTGCCCTGTCCTGCCCGAATTCTGTCTCTCAATGTTGGCTGCAATGTCAGAGTAGCAAGATTTGGGGCATCGCCCCTGGCATAAATTGGAGCTCAAATCTCTGAATCACCGCCTGTAGCGGTCTCTGTACTGAAAAATGAGCAATCACTGCGTGCTTCCTGCTTTGAGAAGTCTCCAACAACATTAGCCTTACCCGGATGGTAACTGTCACAGACATAGTCCTTCTCTAGCTCTAGTCATCTCCTATGTCTCATGTTCACCCAGGCCACATCACAATGTCTATGATCAGTTCTGGAGGCTAAGTCCGAAGGAATTTTCTGGCACCACCGACCTATTTGCTGTTGAGGGTTGGATCCGATCACTCGAGGTGCATTTTTGCTATTTGAATATGGGGTATGCTGACCGCGCGAGGTTTGCCACTTATATGTTTAGAGATGATGCTTCTCTCTGGTGGGAAGAAGCTGAACATGGTATTAATCTCGCCACACTCACTTGGGAGCAATTCAAGAATATTTTCTATGAGAAATACTTTGCTGCTGACGTCCGAGGATGCTTGAAGAGAGAATTCATGACTCTCCATCATGGAGACACTACTGTGGCTGAGTTTTTGAAGAGATTTGATAGGGGTTGTCACATTGTACCTCTCATTTCTAGAGATGCTGCGGTGAAACATAGGCACATTCTAGATGGTCTACGTCCTACTATACATCGTGACGTGATGATGATGTGACCGATGGATTATGCAGCTGCCATTGCCTATGCTTACCAAGCCGAGCAAGCCTTGAAAGATATTGATTTTGAGATGCAGCGCAAAATGCAACAACACCAGCAGAATTCCCAATCGAATAAGAAGCCATATATGGGACCTCCTAGACCTTAAGGACAACAAAAGCCCCGAGGGCAAGTGAAGAAGCCAAGACCACCAAAGCCACCACAACCTGGAGCACCAAAATCTGCGGATAGGCCACTATGCAAGGAATGTAATCAGTTTACACTATGGCAAGTGCATGTGGGGGACCTACAAGTGCTTCATATGCAAGAAAGAAGGACACAAGGCTAGTGATTGCCTGAAGAAAATAGCGCCAACAGTGGAAGAGCTTATGTTATGCATGATGAAAAAGCTGATGAGGAGCTAGATACGACCCTTATCACCAGTAACCTAGTCATTTAATGTTTTTATATTGCTTCATTGCATGAAATGTTGAATTGGTTATTAGAATTGATTTGGGATTAAGAATAACCTAGTGAAAATTAGGTTGCATGCTCTATCTTAGTTGAAATTAAGAAATGACAATGGAAACCAAAGAATTTGGACTTGAATATTGAGCCTTAATTATGTAAGTAAGGTAATTAATCCCAAATGGAAGTTTTAGGGCTTAAAATTGATGAAAATCAAAACTTTGGGCATGACTTGATATTTTCGAAAAATTAGAGGAACTAAATTGTAAATAACCAAAATGTAAGGGTCTAAATAGCAATAATCGAAACTTAAGGGACTAAAATACAAATATCGAAGGAGTTGAAGGGTTAAAATGAAACTATTCGAAAATAAAAGGGGGGAAATTGTGAGGTGGAATTTTTTATTGAGTTGATGCCGGGCACTGTACCCATTTCTAAAGAACCTTATCGTCTAGCACCTGCCGAAATGGAAGAACTAAAATATCAAATTCAAGAATTGCTAGACAAGGGTTTTATTCGCCCTAGTTTTGCTCCGTGGGGCGCACCAGTATTTTTTGTGAAGAAATATCGTACTATGCGACTCTGAATTGATTAGTCGAGAGCTAAATAGAGTCACTATCAAGAAAAAATATCCCCTACCAAGAATTGAAGACTTATTTGATCTGTTGCAAGGAGCATCGATATTCTCAAAGATAGATCTCAGTTCTGGATACCATCAGTTGAAAGTGAAAGAGTCCGATGTTCATAAGATAGCGTTCAGAACTCGATATGGGAATTATGAGTTTATGGTCATGCCATTCGGTTTGAACAATGCGCCAACGACCTTCATGTATCTACTGAATCGAGTATTTCATCCATATCTGGATCAATTTTTTATAGTCTTCATCGATGATATTTTTATCTATTTGAAAAGTAAGGAGGAGCATAGTCAGCATTTGAGGACAACACTTCAATTACTGCAAGATAGGAAATTATATGCGAAATTCAACAAGTGTGAGTTTTGTCTTGATAGAGTGGTGTTTTTAGGCCACATCATTTCTAGAGATGAAGTCGAGGTTGATTCGAGTAAAGTGGAGGTAGTGAAAGAATGGCCAGTACCAAAGAGCGTAACCGAGATCCGTAACTTGTTGGGACTAGTTGGCTATTATCGAAAGTTTATTTAAGGATTTTCATCTCTTGCGGCACCCATGACCGCTTTGATAAAGAAGAATGCAAAGTTTGTAAGGGGATCCGAGTGCCAAGATAGTTTCGACAAGTTGAAGCAAGCTTTGATTTCAGCGCCAGTATTATCGATGCCATCGGGGCAAGGAGACTATATTCTTTATACCGACGCTTCGAAACTTGGTTTGGTGCAATTCTAATGCAAAATGACCGAGTCATAGCCTATGCATCGAGACAGTTGAAGGTTCACGAGAAAAAATTAACCCACTCATGATCTTGAGCTTGCAGCAGTGGTATTTGCACATTTTGAGACACTACTTATATGGGGAGAAATGCTAGATTTACACCGACCATAAAAGTTTGAAATGCTTCTTCACACAAAAAGAGCTGAATATGAGGCAAAGAAGATGGCTAGAGTTGGTAATAGACTATGACTGGCTAATGTAGTAGCGGACGCATTGAGTAGGAAGACAGTAGCTATTACGCAATTATCACTTCAGAGACCTTGGCAGTCCAAGATACAACGATTTGAGCTTACATTGTATGTTAGGGGCGAGGCCCCTAATCTTGCCACCATGACAGTACATCCGACTTTGAGAGAGAATCTGTGAGGGACAGTCTACTGATGAGCAATTGCAAAAGTGGAAAGCGAGAGATGAAGCCAAGGGCCGGAAGCTGTATTCTGAGGTGGATGGTATATTTCATTATCGAAATCGACTTTGGGTTCCTGGTGGTGATTCTTTGAGAGAGGTCATTATGAAGAAATCCCATGACATGCCATATTCCATTCATCCTGGAAGCACAAAGATGTATAAGGATCTTCAATTATTGTATTGGTGGCCGGGCATGAAACGAGACATTCTGCTTTTCGTATCTGAATGTTTGAGATGCCCACAAGTTATATTCCTGCATCAGAGACCAGCGGGAAAGCTTATGCCACTTCCTATTCCCGAGTGAAAATGGGAAAACATCACTATGGATTTTATTGTGGCATTATCGAGGACTATCAAAGGGTTTAATGCTATATGGGTGATAGTGGATCGCCTTACGAAATCAGCGCATTTTCTACCTATCGAGATGACATTCACAATGGCACAGTATGCCGAGCTGTATATTCGAGAGATAATTCGTCTGCATGGGATTCCCGTATCTATTGTTTCTGACAAAGATCCGAGATTTAAATCATCTTTTTGGAAGAACCTACATGCAGCGATGAGACTAAATATTTTTCAGTACATCATTCCATCCTCAAACCGATGGTCAGTCTGAAAGATTAAATTCAAATTTTGGAGGATCTACTTTGAGCTTGTGTCATTGATTTTGAAGGAATTTGAGAACCGAAGTTGGTACTAGTGGAATTTACATACAATAATAGCTATCAATCATTAATAGAGATGGCTCCTTATGAGGCACTATATGGAAGGAAGTGTAGATCACCCATACATTGGGACGAGGTTGGTGAAAGAGGAGAATTTGTTCCGGACTTGATCAAGAAAACAGCGGAGCTAGTAGTCAAAATTCGAGACAAAATGAAGACTGCCGAAAGCCGACAGAAAAGCTATGCCGACAAGCGATGAAGAGAGTTAGAGTTTGCAGTAGACGATCATGTTTTTGTGAAAATAGTACCTATGAAGGGTGTTATGCGATTTGGCAAGAAAAACAAACTTAGTCCAAGAATCATAGGGCCATTTGAGATTTTGGAGAGGATTGAAACACTAGCCTATAGAGTGGCATTGCCACCAATGCTATCCGGAGTACACAATGTGTTCCACATATCGAAGCTGCAAAGTACATGTCAAACCCTTCACATGTACTAAATCATGAACCACTGCAATTGACTCTAAACATGACTTACGAGAAAAGAACCATACAAATCTTGGCTAGGCAATAAAGAAGACTTCGAAACAAAGTTATACCAACGATCAAGTTCAAGTGGCTAAATCACTCGGAAGAAGAAGCCACTTGGGAGACCGAGGGGGACATGAGGAGTCGCTACCCGGAGTTATTCGGTAAGTTCTAATTTCGAGGATTTTATTTAAGGGAGGGAGATATTGTAAGGCCCAAAAATAAAACGACGTAATCCAACTGCATGCGAATTTAGGGAAAATGAAAAATAGGTAATTTAATGATTTTAATTGCTTAAATTAATTATGTTGATATGTTTATATGGTTATGAAGTAGTTTTCTTCTTGCATGCATGAAACTGTATTTTTAAAGGTTGTTCGAGATGCGATCGAGAACGGAGACCAAGGGCTGAAAAATGGAAAATATATTTATTAAATATTTGTTTTTAAAATAAGGTTGATGCTTTATAATATTTTTAAGATTGAGAAGTTTTGAGGTGATTTTATACGCCGAGACGTAATTTTTTACGGATTCGATTTTCGACTAAAATATGAAATTTTAGACAACTCGGCTAATATTTTCAGGAACTTTCGTAAACGAAATATTTTAAAAATGCACTAATGTGATTAATGGGCCTAGTATACAATAATAATGGGCCCAAGCTTATTCTACACCTTTTAATTAAAATAAATAAGCCCCAAAACCCCACCAAAAAACCATTAAAGCACACGCCCCCTTCCCCTAAACAACACAAACTCTCTTCCATCAACAACTACACGGAACACATGAATTATTTAAGGGAAAAGCTTTGGGCTTCGCAAGGAAAATCCATCCTAGGTTCTACGTCGCCGTTTTTCGAATCGCCACAACGTTTTCGTGCGTAATATACGAAAAGGCACACTTTAACTATCTTTTTCTCATCTATCACACCATAATATTGTTTTGAATTATGTTTGCATGAAAAAATGATTTCCTTATTAATATTTTCGTTTTTATGCTTGTGGTGTCATGAAAGCATGATTTTATGTTCCAAAAATTATTTTCTTATTGCGTGAAGGGGCTGCCATGTAAGAGGATCATAGGGGTACGTTTTTACAGGAGTTTAAGGGCCACACAGTGCACGGTTAAGGCAGCACATAAAACTAGACCAAGCTGGAATGAATTGATTCATGTTTAAGCACTAGGGTTCGGTTAAGGGGAACCACGGCTCAGGACTTCGCCAGGGTATGACTAGTGTTTGCGCTAGGTGTGTTTGAGTGTGAGGAAGAGTCCTAGGCAAAGCTAGGAGCAAGAACCGTGGCTGGGAAGGAGTACTTGCGTGATAAAACTCTTCCGAGCCAAACGCGTGCAGCTGCTGGGCGTAGGAGTCACGGCTCGGAAAGGGTGGTCAAGGCTAGGCTAGGTTAGGTCTGGTGATGGTTCACAGGGGGCTGAGCTCGGTAGTGGCTCGAGGGTAGGAGTCCTAGTGCAATAGGAGTCCTAGGCGCATGCATGGAGGGGCTCGCACATGATCTTGTCTACGTGCAGGAATGTGCATCAGGATAGGGGCTGGTTCAAGGGGTCATGGCTGGTCAATAGGGTCCATAAATGGTCTGGGAAAGGCTTGGCTCGGGGTGGCTTGGGCTCGGCTCGAAGAAAATGTAAGATGGCTCGAGGGTTTGCTAGGTTCGATTTTAGGGTTTAAATGACTAAGGGTTGCACCGTGGGTCCACGGGGGTGGCTCATGGCTCAAAAGGTGTTTTAGGCAATAAAAAATCTATGTTGAAAATTTGGGAATTCAATATAAAATTAAAATTATTTCGGGATTAAAACGCACACATATTAATAATTACGAAATAAATAAAAAAACCATGAATTTAAGCTAAATAAAAATATAAGAAAGCTTAAATAATTATTTGGGATGGTCTAGTGTCAACGGAAGTAAGAAAAATTAAAATCGATAAATTTTACGTCTAAGGGTAAAATGGTCATTTTACACCTGAAAAATAATAAACGTCATGGGAGTGCCCTGAAGGCTGTAAAATATGTTAGTATGTTTATTTTAAACATTTATGAAATTTTATGATGAAACTTTTACACTAAAATATATGTTGCATGTTTGCTTTAAAAGAAAAACGATAATTATATGCATGCATTTTATAAAGTGGTGAAAATATGAAATGTTGAAGGAAATGTAGTAATTGTGACTAATACGATAATACGATGATACGATGATACGATGATATGTAAGGACAAGGCTCGGTTGACGGGTGAGAGTATCGCCGATGTCCCCGCCGCCCAGTACTATGGTTATATGTAGATAGATCCATCAACCTTCAGCTGATACGAAAGTCATAATTAACGATCTGAATTCAACGAAAAGGAAAACATATATGTCTATGATGAAATGGAATATGTGTATGAGAAAGGAAAAATGTTTATATTTATGCATGTTAATGAAATGTTATCATACGTAACAGTAATTTCACTGATTGTATACGTATTACTCGTTATCATGGTTATGGTTTGCTGAGTCAATAGACTCACTAGGTATGATCGATGCAAGTGAAAATGATGTTGATGTTGTTGAGGGACTTGATGGTTGATCTTACTGTATTGAATGTGCACATAATCCGAGGACCAGCGCTAGTTTTGCGCATTTGTAATTTAAAGTTTACGTTAAAAATTTTTAAGATTATTTTATGATGATTTTTGAGTGGTTTTTGAGAGATTGTTAGGGTTAGCTTTATTTTAAAAATATTGCTAAGTTTAGAATGTGTAAAATGTTTGACGATTTTATGTTTTTAATTTTTTCCTTTGAATTATCAAAAATAGTTGCTTGTTTTATTTTTAAAATGGTGCAAAGTATTTTAAAGTATATATATGTATCAGCAGAGTGTATGAGGGAAAAAAATTAGTACTTTTTAAGAAAACGAGTAATGGACGTTTCAATTTTATTAAATGATTATTTTTAATTATTTAATATATTGTATATTTTATATGTTATTTTCGAAAATGATGTCTTTTGATGTGTTTTTACGCGTCGAGTCGTATTTTAAACCGATAATCGATTCTTTACGAAAACAAGGACTTTTTGGGAAATCGGCTAATATTTTCGAAAACTATAATAAACAAAATATTTTTCTTACAATCTTATGGGCCTATTATACTAAATTTTTTGGGCCAAGCTTCCTACCCAATTATTTTCCAAGCTTGAAGGTTTCCAAACCCTAATCTACTTCAAAACACACGCACACAACCTAGGACTTCTAAGGTTGTTCTCGGCCACACACACACCACACATCCAAGCACATCCAAGTCAGTTTTGAAGAATAAAAATGCAGCAAGTTCTCGTCCCTCTCCACCAACGTTATTCTCATCTCAAATTTTTTTTCGTTCGTGAAACACACAAAGGCATGCCTCAACATTCCTTCACTCATCGTTCTTACCATATTATGTGTATTTATATATGATTGAATGAAAAACATGATACTCTTGCTTTTATTTTCGTTTTTATGGCATATACATGATAAAACTTGAGTTTTCATGCTTTTAAATTCATGTTTTTGATGCACTAATGGGCTGCCATGCTAGGACCATAAAAGGTGACTTTTTTACTATGTTTAAGAGTCCATAGAAGCATGTTTCAGGGTTGGACCAGGCTTGGAAGGGGCAGCACGTTTTTGGGGTTTCAAAACAAACTAGGGTTTCAGTTTTGGGTTCCTAGAAGGGCGCGACCGTGGGCTTCTGTTGAGACGTGTCCAAGGGTCATAATAGGGTCTAATTGTGGTCCTAGATGGCTGGTACTGTACCTGGTGCTAGGAGAAGGGCTGTAGGTGTGGGGACCCGGAGGCTAATTCATTTCTTAATCATCTTTAGGAATAATTAGATCAATTAAATAAAAAGGGTCTAATTTTTTTTAAAATACAAATGCGGAAACGTAATGTAATAAATCTGATATACATATCAAAAGTAAAGTACATGTCTTGTACTCAATACATTAAACTCAAGTTAGGGTTCAACTACTATATATCAAGTGCTGAAGCCTATCTACTTCTGATCCATATCTCCACGCTAACTTGTCCTCTCTCATTCTCTTCTTGACCCTGATCATGTCCCACCTGTTGTCATGCACACATACAAACAAGACAACAGCCGGATAACTCCGGTGAGAATATAATCCCAGTATAAACCATGTAAACATGCAATCATATAAAAACATATATAAAAGCATATCACAGTTATCAATAACATGTATCAAATCCAAAAACACGAATGATATAAAACTGTAAATAAACTCAGTGACTCGTCATCTCAGACTCGACTCATCTCTAATCTAGGGATCCCGGTTCCTGGACATTGTCTTATATATCGAATCTCAGCGATAGGAATAAATCAACTCCTAAGCAAACATCGATATAAACCAAACATCAAGTGTCCTGGCATATCCGCCACAGACTTGGCATATCCTGCCAATGACTAGGTATCTCCGCCCATGACTCAATACACGCTTTGCTATAAATCAATAGAATAAGCATCTCAATCTCAGACATTGCAACATATCGAGGCAATGACAATTAAGTATGTGATTTTAGGAAACTCAAGTTAAATCAAACTCGAGTTGTGCAATCCCGGATCAACATTGATTTATACATTTTTTCTGTTAATCTGACTCTGTCGAAGTCTTGAATTCGAATCTGTCAATTACTCAATCTGGCAATGACAATATCGAGGAGTATAATATCAATACACCACTCAAATCAATACTGGATATAATCAGAACTCAATCAAATTCTGTTTCAACTGGCATAACAATACAATCTCAATATACCCAGCAATAAAAATCAACAGATATCAATTCCCACAACTCATAATCAATGACAATACAATTCTGATATCAATTCTCAATCAAATCCATTCTGAAAATCATAACAATTTCATACGGTATTTGTTCTTCAATTCAGTTTCAATTATACGATGTCTACTACGTCAGGAACACCATATATGAATCATATTCGATTCCTTCAATATCATATTTTCAAAACATAACAAAACGTAGTAAAACTTACGTCCAGTTGAAGCTCTTGTCAATAGAAACACGGTACTGAAGTCGGATTGAAATTCTAACGGGCGGATCTTGCACAAACTTCAAATTCTTAAAATAAAAGGCGTAAGGATTTATGGAAAACTTTCCTCGGCCTTTTCTCGTTTTCTCTTGCTGAATTGTGAAGGAATGAAACATTAAATATATATATCAATGCAAGGTGAGGGCAAGTGGCTTAATCTATGTACTACACGTCTCGCGCATATGCGCGACCCTCCTCGGCACATATGCGCGAGACATTATGTCTCGGCGCGTACCCTCCTCGGCACATATGCGCGAGACATTATGTCTCGGCGCGTACCCTTCACAGCAACTCGCGCATATGCGCGCTCTCACCCGGAGCATATGTGCGAGGTTCTTTGCAACTCTTTGCCATCCTCGCGCATATGCGCGGGTCCTGGTCGCGCATATGCGCGAGGTTCTCTGCCTACCTTGCGCATATGCGCGAGTCCTCGCACATAATTCGTGTCTTCGTTCGTATTTCCCGGTCTGATCCGTTTTGTCTACAATCACATCAATTTATCAGCAAATCATTTCAGATTACAATAATCAAAATCTCGGGCATTACATTTCTCCCCCCCCCCCCTAGATCCGATTTCGTCCCCGAAATCACATGCAATCAAATCATATCAGAAAGAAATGTATAACAGAAGTTAAACAGAAAACTCACATCAGTGAAACAACTCGGGAAATCTATGTCTCATATATGATTCGGTTTTCCATGTAGCTTCTTCGATGCCATGATGACTCCACTGAACTTTCACAAGCGGAATAGTCTTCGTTCTGAGCTGCTTTTCTTTAGATCAAGAATCTGAATCGGCTTTTCGAAGTAACTCAGTGTCTCGTCAAGTTCGGCCTCGTCTGGCTGAATAACATGTGAAGCATCGGAAAGATATTTCCTCAATAGAGAAACATGAAAGACATCATGTATCCCGGATAAAGAAGGCGGGCAAGGCGAGTCGATAGGCACGATCTCCTATCTTCTCGAGAATCTCATACGGCCCAATATAACGTGGAGACAACTTCCCTTTCTTGCCAAATCTGACAACTCCTCTGAAAGGTGAAATCTTCAAGAATACTCAGTCTCCTGTCTCAAATACCAACGGTCAACGTCAAACATTGGCATATTTGGCCTGTCTATCTTGAGCTGCCTTCATCCTCTTCTAAATCAGCTACATTTTTTCTGTCATATCTCTGATCATATCATGTCCAATCTCAGGTACCTCAGCGATATCGTCCTAATAAAGCGGGGATCTGCACTTCATACCGTACAACGCTTCAAACGGTGCCATCTCAATACTCGTCTGATAGCTGTTGTTGTACGAAAACTCACAAAGTGGCAATGAATCCTGCCAACTAGTGCTAAAATCAAGCACTACAGCTCTAAGCATATCCTCTAGTGTTTGGATAGTCCGCTCTGACTGTCCGTCGGTCTGTGGATGATATACGATACTCATATGTAACTTCGTACCTAGAGTCTGCTGTAAACTCTGCCAAAAGTGCGAAATAAACCGAGGATCACGGTCTGAAACAATCGACTTTGGCACTCCGTGAAATCTGACCACTTCTCTGACATAGATCTCTGCCATCTAGTCACGTCGGTACGTCATCTTGTACGGAATAAAGCATGCTGATTTGGTCAATCTGTCAATCATGACCCAAATCGCATCACAATCTCGGGAGGATTTTGGTAGCTTCGTTACAAAATCCATGGAAATGTGATCCCATTTCCATTCAGGAATAGATAAGCTCTGTAACTGTCTTCCTCGTTTCTTTCTTTCGGCTTTCACCTGTTGGCAATTCAGACATTTGGATACAAATTCGGCAATATCAGCTTTCATCTGTTTCCACAAAAACTGTTTTTTAAATCATTGTACATCTTTCTGCCACCAGAATAAATACTGAATCGACTACTATGTGCTTCTGACAATATCTGTCGTTTCAACTCTGAAACATCTGACACAACAAGACGATTATTCACATACAGTACCTGATCATGTACCTGGTATTCTGATCGATGCCCTGCTCTGACCATCGATATCGAATTCTGCACATTCTGATCAACTTTCTGAGCCGCTTTAATTCTCAAAATTAGCTCTTGTTCAACTTGCACAGCATATAATCTCAGCGGTTTAAAATCTGTCTCAAATACTAATCCAGACAAATAGCAATCTTCAATCAAATTCGAAACACCAATCGTCGATAAGGATAAAGAACATACCTTTCGACTCAGTGCATCATGCTGCTGCATTCGACTTCCCTGGATAGTACATGATTTCACAATCAAAGTCTTTAAGCAAATCAAGCCATCTTCGCTGCCTCATATTCAGCTTGACTGTGAAAACAGATATTTCAAGCTTTTATGATCAGAATAGATCTCAAACTTCTCACCGTATAGGTAATGTCGCCATATCTTCAGTGCAAATATGATGGCTGCCAATTCAAGATCATGAATTGGGTAGCGAGTCTCATGTGGCTTCAACTGTCTCGAAGCATAAGCGATAACATGTCCTCGCTGCATCAAAATACAACCCAATCCTCTATGAGAAGCATCACAATAAACAACAAAATCACCAGTACCTGATGGAATCGTCAATACAGGAGCACTGGTCAATCTCTTCTTCAACTCTACAAAACTGGACTCACATTCCTCTGACCAAATAAATGGTGCATTCTTCTGAGTCAGCTGAGTAATCGGTTTAGTAATACTCGAGAAATCTTTAATAAATTGTCGGTAATATCCCGCTAAACCCATAAAACTGCGTGTCTCTGGCACTGAAAGATAGATTGACGACAGCTCTGGTACTTGCATTGCCTAGTGGTTCAGAGGACTTTGTTGTTTTTACCGATGCGTCGAAGAAGGGCCTCGGTGCAGTGCTGATGCAACGTGGAAAGGTTATAGCCTATGCTTCTCGTTAGTTGAAGGACAACAGAGAAAAATTATCCTACGCATGATCTAAAACTGGCAGCTGTGGTTTTCGCCCTTAAAATCTGGAGACACTATTTATATGGCGAGAAGTGTGAAATTTTCACGGACCACAAGAGTTTAAATTATTTGTTTTCTCAGAAAGAACTCATTATGCAACAAAGACGGTGGTTAGAGCTTGTCAAAGATTATGATGTGATGATTAGTTACCACCCTAGGAAGGCGAATGTTGTAGCGGATGCATTGAGCCATAAGTCAAGTTCCTCTTTGAGTTCTATGATTCAGAAACCGTTGTTGTTAGACTTGCAATGAGAAGAGATAGCTTTGGTGGTTCCAGGAACCATTGGTCGCTTTTCAGCGTTGATCATTCGGGCTACATTGACGGATAGAATCCGTAGAGAGCAGGCCAATGATACTCAGTTGACAGAGATGAGAGCCAGAGCAGAGAAAGAGGTAATTCAGAGTTTGGAATGAATAAGGATGGTTTGATGACATTCAGAGGCGTATATGTATTCCTTCTGGTGATGATATTCGGCAAGACGTCTTGACAGAGGCTCATACCGCGCCATATTCGATACATCCAGGTAGTACCAAGATGTATCAGGATCTTCGTAGACTCTATTGATGGCCGGGTATGAAGAAGGATATTGCCATGTTTATTTCTCAGTGCCTAACTTGTCAGCAGGTGAAAATCAAACACCAGAAACCTGCTGGGACATTGCATTCATTGCCGATTCCTCAATGAAAATGGGAGCACATTACGATGGACTTCGTGGTTGGTCTTCCCAAAACGTAGAAAGGTTATAACTCTCTATTTGGGTTATTGTTGATCGGTTGACCAAGTCAGCGCATTTTCTCCCAGTCAAGACAACGTATTCCATGAACCAGTATGCCGAAGAGTACATAGCAGAGATTGTTAGACTTCATGGTGTTCCTGTGCCGATCGTGTCTGATCGTGACCCTAGATTTACTTAAGAGTTTTGGAAGAGTTTGCATAGAGCCTTGGGTACACGGTTAGCCTTCAGTACAACATATCACCCTCAGAGCGACGGTCAATCAGAGAGAGTTATTCAGATTTTGGAGGATATGCTCAGAGCTTGTACTATCAACTATCCTGGTAGCTGGGATTCCAAATTACCTCTTGCTGAGTTCACGGACAATAATAGTTACCAAGCGACGATTGGCATGGCACCGTATGAAGCACTTTATGGCAGAAATTTTAGATCTCCCTTATATTGGGACGAGATTGGTGAGAGGAAGATGTTGGGTCCAGAGTTGGTCCAACAGACAGCTGATGTGGTTGCTGTTATTCGAGAGAGGATGAAGACAGCACAGTCGAGACAGAAGAGTTATGCTGATGTGAGACGTAGGACGTTGCAGTTTGAGGTTGGTGATCACGTGTTCTTGAAGATTGAACCTCTTAGGGGTGTGATGCGGTTTGGCAAAAAGGGAAAGTTGAGTCCGAGATTTATAGGCCCATTTGAGATATTGGATAGAGTCGGTGATCGAGCTTACAGATTAGCCTTACCACCAGATCTTGATAGAGTTCACAATGTTTTTCATGTCTCCATGCTTAGGAAGTATATTGCGAATCCTTCCCATGTTTTTCGTCACGAGCCATTGGATTTGACGCCGAATTCGACGTACCAAGAGATTCCAGTCCAGATTCTGGACCGCAAAGTTAAAGTATTGAGAAACAAAGAGATCGGCATTGTTAAAGTCCTTTGGAGAAATCAATTGATTGAAGAAGCCACGTGGGAACCAGAGGATGAGATGAAAGGAAAGTATCCTGAGTTGTTTGCGCAGTGACGTCAATTTCGGGGATGAAATTCCTTTAAGGGGGGAGATTGTAATATCCAAGCTTGGTGAACGGTACTGGTTTAAGATTTCGTATGTTTATGGACTAGTTGGTTAAGTTTAAGTATAGTTTTGATGTTAAGAGTTGTGATTTATGATTTATAGTATTGTTGATATAGATGATGTGTGGTTATAGTGTAGCGTCATTGCGATTAAATTCATGGTAATTTGTATGTTGTGCCAATTGGTATGAGGCTAATCGTAGTGGTTAGATTAGACTTAGAGGTGCAACTTTCTTGTTTAGAGTGTTGCCGAATTATGAGGAGAAGCGACGTTACGATTCGATTTTTAGATGCAAAGCTTGTTGTGGGCTTCAGAGGAGACAGCACCCGCGCTGGAGAAGACACCGCACCCGCGGTGTTTGGGCAGAGACCAGAGCGCACCCGCGGTAAGAACTCAGCGCACCCGCGGTCGTCGTTTTCAGATTTTTGGATGTTGTCCAGTACATGCAGCGCAGCCGCGGTGAAGAAGCTAGCGCAGCTGCGGTCGATGAACAGTAAAGTCGTGTTTTCGATTTAAATTGATTAAATACAAGGTTTACTCTCATTTCTCTCCTCCACTTCTCGAAAATTCAGCTTAAGGGAGAGCTAGGTTTCTTATTCCCTTCTTTGATTTCTTTCATTCTAGCTTATTGTTGGATTATTGAAGTGAGAACAAGGTTCTTTTGGGGTTCAAGGAGCTAAGGTAAGCTTGTGGTTTAATTATTCTTGGATTATGGTGTTGGAGAAATCTTGGGTTTGTTGATTGTGTTGGTTTTATGGGTTTTATGGTATGGGTTGTGATTATTAAGTTATTGATGGTTCAATACATGGTTTATTGTTGTAGGTTTTGCACCAAGAGATTAGATTCAAGGTTTCTATTGGTTGTAAGTGGAATTCATTCCTTGTGCTCACATGAAGTATATGTATTGTATTTCAATGGTTTTAACATGCTATTCCCTTCCACTTGATTCATGTTATGTATTGATATACTTTGTCGTATATTAGAGGCAATTGTATGTCTCAATTATGTCAAAGGGAATAATACAAAAGAGAAGAGTCTTCAAAGTGTTTGTTATAATGCCAAAGAGAGAGCTCAAATTGATTTATTAGATTGATAAAGAGATAGTAAGAGATTGCATGTAATTAGTTGATCAACGACCATAGGCTTATATCCCAACAGAGTATCGATTTATATCGATGGGATATAGGTACAGAGACAGAGATACTATTTAAATGTCAATCCACCAGAGAAAAGAGTAATACCATCGTTATGTTCATGGTCTACTATATTATTCATGTTTCAAGAGTTGGATGATATTTAATGATTTCAAAGTCATGTTTTACAGAGTATGATATATATCCATTGTTATGTAAGAGTTTCACTTGCTGAGTTTTATACTCATTTCAGTTATTCATGTGATGCAGATAAGAGCGACGAGCCAGGACGTTGATTGGAGCCGGGGTCATATGCATACAAGAGATGGAAGGAAGAAGATATTTTGCTAGCATTTTGACATGATCAAAAAAATGATATTTTGTATTTTGATGCAACACTTGATTGATCATGTATCTACTTTTGATTGTAAATATTTTATGTCAAGAAAATTTTAAATCCTTCTTTCCTCTAAGTAAATTTTTAATTTTCCGCTGTGTTATTTTATAAAATCGGTCAGAGGTGTTACACAAAGCCTGTCAATATCAATCTGGCAATGACAATAACGAGGAGTACAATATCAATACCCCACTCAAATAATTACTGGATATAATCAGGATTCAATCAAATTCTGTTTAAACAGCATCACTGCACAATCACAATATACCCAGCGATACAATATCAGTCAGATATCGATTCCCACAACTCATAATAAATAACGATATAAATCTGATATCAAATCTCAATCAAATCAACTCAGAAAATCATAACAATTCTATACAGTATCCGTTCTTCAATCCGGTTTCGATTATACGATGTCTACGTAGTAAAACTTACGTCTAGTTGAAGTTCTTGTCGATAGGAACACATTACTGAAGTCCGATTGAAATTCTGACGGGCGGATTTTTCACAATCACAAATCTAAATATAAAAAGGCGTAATGATTTTTCTGAAACTTTCCCTGACCTTTCTCGTTCTTCTTCCTTCGTGCCAACTGAATGAGAATGAGAAAGCTTATATATATCATGCATGTAGAGACCAAGTGGCTCATTCTTGGTTCAGCACGTCTCGCGCATATGCGCAACCTACCTCGGTGCATATGCGTAAGACAATATGTCTCGGCGCGTAGAGTCACAACAACTCGCGCATATGCGTGCCCTCACTCGGCGCATATGCGCGAGGTTCTTCACAACTCTCTGCCACCCTCGTGCATATGCGCCGGTCCGTGCCGCGCATATGCGCGAGGTCTTCTGCCTACCTCGCGCATATGCGCCCGGCGGGGTCGCGCAAATGTGCGAGGGCTCATCCTCGCACACAACATCAATTCTTCTTTTCGGCTTTCCCGGCCTGATCCGTTCTGTCTATAATCACATCAATTTATCAACAAATCATCTCAAATTACAATAATCAAAATCTCGGGCATTACATTTCTCCCCCCCCCAAGATCCGATTTCGTCCCCGAAATTACAGGCAATCAAATCAGATACAATAAGGAATGGAGAATAGAAGCTAAATAGAAAGACTAACATTAGTGAAATAACTCGGGAAATTTCTATCTCATGTCTGACTCGGTTTCCCACGTAGCTTCTTCAATGCCATGACGACTCCATTGGACTTTCACAAGCGGAATAGTTTTCGTTCTGAGCTGCTTTTCTTTACAATCTAGAATCTGAATCGGCTTCTTGAAGTAACTCAGTGTCTCGTCAAGTTCAGTCTCGTCTGGCAGAATGACATGTGAAGCATCAGAAAGATATTTCCTCAATAACGATACATGAAAGACATCATGTATCCCAGATAAAGAAGGCGGTAATGCGAGTCGATAGGCACGATCTCCTATCTTCTCGAGAATCTCATACGGCCCAATATAACGTGGAGACAATTTCCCTTTCTTGCCAAATCTGACAACTCCTCTGAAAGGTGAAATCTTCAAGAATACTCGGTCTCCTATCTCAAATACCAACGGTCTACGTCGAACTTTGGCATATTTGGTCTGTCTGTCTTGCGCTGTCTTCATCCTTTTTTGAATTAGCTTCACTTTCTCAGTCATATCTCTGATCATATCAGGTTCAATCTTAGGAACCTCAGAGATATCGTCCCAATAAATAGGGGATCTGCATTTCCTTCTGTACAACGCTTCAAATGGTGCCATCTCAATACTCGCCCGATAGCTGTTGTTGTACAAAAACTCACAAAGTGGCAATGAATCCTGCCAACTAGTGCTAAAATCAAGCACTACAGCTCTCAGCATATCCTCCAGTGTCTGGATATTCCGTTCTGACTGTCCGTCGGTCTGTGGATAGTATGTGGTACTCAGATGTAACTTTGTACCTAGAGCCTACTGTAAAATCTGCCAAAAGTGCGAAATAAACCGAGGATTACGGTCTGAAACAATCGACTTTGGCAATCCGTGAAATCTGACCACCTCTCTAACATAAATCTCTGCCATTTGGTCATGTCGGTACGTCATCTTGTACGTAATAAAGCATGCTGATTTGGTCAATCTGTCAATCACGACCCAAATTGCATCACTACCTCGGGAGGATCTCGGTAGCTTCGTTACAAAGTCCATGGAAATATGATCTCATTTCCATTCAGGAATAGACAAACTCTGTAACAGTCCTCCTGGTTTGTTTCTTTCGGCTTTCACATGTTGGCAATTCAGACATTTTGCTACAAATTCAGCAATATCAGCTTTCATCTGTTTCCACCAAAACTGTCTTTTCAAATCGTTATACATTTTTCTGCCATCAGGATGAATACGGAATAGACTGCTATGCACTTCTGACAAAATCTGTCGTTTCAAATCCGAAACATCTGGCACAACAATACGATTATTCACATACAGTACACTGTCACGTACCTGATATTCAGATCGATGCCCTGTTCTAACCATCGATATCGAATTCTGAACATTCTGATCAATTTTCTGAGCCGCTTTAATTCTCAAAATCAGTTCTGGTTTGACTTGAACAGTATAAAGTCTCAAGGGTTTACAATCTGTTTCAAATGCTAATCCAGACAAACAGCAGTCTTCAATCAAATTCGAAACACCAGTCGTCGATAAGGATAAAGAACATACCTTTCGACTCAGTGCATCAGCTGCTGCATTAGACTTTCCTGGATAGTACTTGATTTCACAATCAAATTCTTTAAGCAAATCAAACCATTTTCGCTGCCTCATATTCAGCTCTGACTGTGAAAACAGATATTTCAAGCTTTTATGATTAGAATATATTTCGAACTTCTCACCGTATAGATAGTGTCGCCATATCTTCAATGCAAAAACAATGGCCGCCAATTCAAGATCATGAATTGGGTAGCGAGTCTCATGTGGTTTCAACTGTCTCGAAGCATAAGCGATAACATGTCCCCGCTGCATCAGAACACAACCCAACCCTCTGTGAGAAACATCACAATATACAACAAAATCACCAGTACCTGATGGAATAGTCAGTATCGGAGCACTGGTCAATCTCTTCTTCAACTCAAGAAAACAGGACTCACAGTCTTCTGACCAAATAAATAAAGCATTCTTCTGAGTCAGCTGCGTAATAGGTTTAGCAATACTTGAAAAATCTTTAATGAATCGTCGGTAATATCCTGCCAAACCCATAAAGGTGCGTATCTCTGGCACAATCGGTCTCGGCCAACTGATCACTGCCTCAACCTTGCTAGGATCAACAAAAATCCCATCTCCAGATATAATATGACCCAGAAATACAACCTATTTCAGCCAGAATTCACATTTCGACAGCTTTGCATATAATTTCTCTTTTCTCAGAATTCTCAACACTGTTCTCAAATGCTCAGCATGATCAATCATATTCTTCGAATAAATCAAAATATCATCAATAAAAATAATCACAAAATCATCGAGATATTTCTGAAATACACGGTTCATCAGACCCATAAATACTGTTGGAGCATTGGTTAAACCAAACGGCATGACAATAAACTCATAATGGTCATACCTGGTTCTGAAAGCTGTTTTCGAGATATCAGAATCTCTGACTCTCAACTGATGATATCCATGTGGGGACCCGAACGCTAATCATTTTCTTAATCATTTTTGGGATTTAATTATCAATTAAGATAAATAGGGTCTAAAATTTTTTCTTCCACAATGCAAGGGCGGAACGTAATGGAATTTAATTAATATACATATCAGTATAAAAATACAATTCTGTACAATACACATTCAGACTAGACTAAGGTTCAACTACTAGATTCCAATTGTTAGAACCATATCTACAACAAGTCCGGAATCACCACGCTAAACTTGTCCTCTCTCATCATCTTCTTGACCCTGATGATGTCCCACCTGTTGTCATGCACACATACAAACAAGACAACAGCCGGATAACTCCGGTGAGAATAAATCCCAGTATAAACAATGTGTACATGCCATGGTATAATAAAGCATGAAACAGATATCACTACATGTATTATAATCTGACAATGCGAATCGATATCAAACTTTAAATAAAACATGAATTGAAATCTACGAAACATAAATTATACAATCTTTAATTCAACTCATGACTCGGCATCTCAGACTCGACTCATCTCTCATCTAATCTAGGGATCCCGGTGAATAAGAACGTAACAGGTCTCCCACCTACTACTACCAGTCGCGGTGGCGGACGTTCTTATTTCTGGACTTTGGTCTAGTCTATATCGAATAATCTGTAATAAGGATTCTATCTGTATCTGAAGCATCTCGATATACCAAACGTCCAGTGTCTTGGCATGTCTGTCCAAGACTACCCTATTCTGACAATGTGCAATGGGCCAGTGTCTCCTCTGTCATAGTCTAGCCCCTCTGTCAGTGACTCTCACTCAATAGCTCTCTACTTTCTACTTTCTAATTCAATAGAATAAACATAATCATTAAAACACAAAGGTATAAAACAATACCATACAAGTATGTGGTTTAGGGAAACTCGAGTTAAGTCTAACTCAAGTCGATCTCCCAGTTAACATCGATTTATACCTTTCTCTTCTCGATCTGACGAAGACGAAGTCTCGAATTCAACTCTGTCCATACCCAATCTTGCAATGACAATATCAAATAGGCACAATATCAATATATAACTCAATTAAGAACCTGTTCTGATCAATACTCAAATCAAAATACAATCTGATCAATGTCAATCGACATACAGTACAACAATACAATCTCCATCAATCGTAAATCTGATCAATATCAATCTACTGATGTTTCGACGACATAACAATACAGTCTCGATAGCCCCGTCAATCTCAACATCACAGATACAATACCAGAACTCATAATAAATATCGGTACAACTCATAATCTCAATAACAATACAAATCTGATATCGAATCTCAATCAAATCAACTCCGAAAATCATAACAATCACATAAACAGTCTATTCTTTAATCTGACTTCAAATATACGATGTCTACTGTATCAAAAACATCATATCTGATTCATATTCGATTCTGACAATAACATAATTTCAAATCATGTCTAAACGTAACAAAACTTACGTCTAGTTATAGCCTGCGTCGATAGGAACTTAGTATTGAAGTCGGATTCAAAATTGGATGGACGGATTTTGTAATGCCCAGAAATTTAATCCTAGTAATCTGTAATTATTGATTTATAATTTTGTGTGACTATGAAAGAATTAATCGGGACACGATTTGAGGCGGTGTGAAACGAATGATGTGCGAGGACAGTACTTCTCGCGCACATGCGCGACATGAGATGCGCACATGCGCGAAATGGACAGAGGGACTCGCGCATATGCGCAAGTTGTGCATGCCATGTCCAGAGAGCCTCGCGCATATGCGCGATGTGTATCCGCGCATATGCGCGAGACAACCCGAGAGTTGGCAAAACTGAATAATAGCCTCGCGCATATGCGCCGAGTAAAGGCGCGCATATGCGCGAGCTACCGTGAGTTTGACGCACCGAGACATTAGGTCTCGCGCATATGCGCGAGACGTGCAGCACAAAGGGGCGAGCCACTTGCCTTACATGCGTGCATTTATACTTATATATATATATGTAACTTCGAAATTGTCTTCAGAATTTGCAAGAAAAGGAACGAGGAAGCTCCCGAGAAAATTACGTTTAACTCGAGTTGTGAGAAATCCGTCCGTCCGATTTTGAATCTAACTTCGGTACTGTGTTCATATCAACGTAGGCTACAACTGGACGTAAGTTTTACTACGTTTTGACATGTTTTGAAATTATGATATTGTCAGAATTGCATGGAATTCATATATGATGTTCTGGACATGTTAGACATCATAGAATCGAAGTCAGATTAAGAAACGGACTGATTATGGAATGTTATGATTTTCTGATTATATTGATCTGAAATCGGACAGATTTGGATTATGGACGGATTATAGATTGTATCGGATATGAGTTATGATTTGTAATTGATGTCTGTTGATATGGTATTGACGAGGATACTGAGATTGTGCCGTTATGCTGTTATTTGAATTAAATCCGGATTAATCAGATTTAGTGTTGAATTGAGAATGAAATATTGATATTATGATTCTCAATATGTCGTTTCAGATTTACAAAGACAGTCTTGAGTTCAGAACTGAGATTGCTTCAGACAGTGACTACAAACGACAGGTATAAGTCAATGTGGTATCGGGAGATCGACTTAGGTCGGTTTAGACTTGAGTTTCCCTAAATCACATACTTTACTTTATTGCATTGATATTTGCATTGATATTGATTGATGTACTTGTTTTCTTGATTTATATATAACAGGTATTAGACGAGTAATCTTGTGACAGAAGTGCCTGATAGTGGCGGGATCGCCACGGGCACATTGCACGATGTCACAAGATAGTGTATTGGCGATAGTGCCAAAGTCTGTCACCGGATGATTGGCTATCGATGTGGATAGAATTTGGGTTTCTTCTATTACTGTTGATCGATGTCGTATCGGTGTGGATAGAATTGGAGCTTCTTCGATTACTGGTGATCGATATTATATCGGTGTGGATAGAATTAGAGTTCCTTCTATTACTGGTGATCGATACCATATCGGTTTGGATAGAATCAGACCTTTTTCTATTTCTGGTGATCGATACCTTATCGACGTGGATAGAACTGGAGTCTTTTCTATTACTGTTGGTCGATATAGGAATGCCAACTTCTGGAAACCGGGATCCCTAGACTAGGATTGAGTCTAGTCTAAATTGTGTAGCTACGAGTATTGTCGACAGTTTGATATTAGTTATGTTTCAGATTTTGATACATATTGCTGTTACCTGTTACATGCTTTATATTTGTTTATATGATTGCATGTTTCGTTGATTTATACTGGGATTATGTTCTCACCGGAATTATCCGGCTGTTGTCTTGTTTGTATGTGTACATGACAACTGGTGAGACAGGATCAGGGTCCAGAAGATGAGGAGAGATCGTGATAGAGTGGAGACTTCGGACTTTGATGTATATAGGGTTTTGGCACTTGATAATTAGATGTTGAACCTTAGTTTTACTGATTTGTAGACGGTACAGGACTTGTACTTTATTTTATACTGAGTTGTATATTAGTTTGATGTCACTACGTTCCGGATTATTTAAAAAAAAAATTTAGACCCTGTTTATTATAATTGATTAATTAGTCCTAATGATGATTAAGAACATGATTAGCATCCGGGTCCCCACAACAGGTGGTATCAGAGCGATAGATTCTTGAGACTGAGATAGGAGCTAGTGAGCGGGGTAGATTGAGGTTTTCTTTCCTGATTTTGATTGCTAGCATGACTTACTGCATTATAATGCATGTTTATCTGTTTATCTGACTTGATTTGAAAACATGTATTATTAAGAATGGATCAGCACCGATTCTGGATCAGCTGTAATATGATCCGGGGAGGATTGAAACTGATATGTGGTAGTTGGGATTACTAATCCTTTTGATTATCAGATATGCCTCCGAGAAGAGTACCTGAACAGGGTAGTACTTCAAATCCTCCAATGGACGTTACAGCCACTCCAATGGAGACCTTGTTAAAGAGATTTCAGTCGTTCCATCCACCAACTCTGAAGGGTACGGAGAATTCCGTGGAATGTGAGAGTTGGTTGGACGATATTGAAATGATGTTCGAATCTTTGGAGTATACTGATGAGAAGAGGGTGAAACTGATCAGGACATCAGTTGCATGACGTTGCCAAAAACTGGTGGATCACAACGAAACGAGCATTGGAACAACGAGGTACGGCCATTACCTGGAATGTGTTTAAGGCTGAATTTTATCAACGGTTCTTTCCAGTTTCATATAGGAAGGACAAGGGAGCCGAGTTCGCCAATTTGAGACAGGGCCAACTAAACATTGAGGAATATGTGGCCAAATTCTCTACACTGCTCCGATTTGCTCCCCACGTAGTTGAACATGATGAGGCCGTTGCGGACAAGTTCATAAATGGCCTAAATCCTGAAATCTTTACCTTGGTGAATACCGGGAGGCCAAACAACTTTACTGATGCCTTGAATCGAGCCAAGGGAGCCGAAGCCGGTCAGATGAGACAGAGAGAGGCTTCGTTTGTGCCTTCAGCATCGAGATCACAGATGCCTCCACCAGCTCCCCGATTTGAGAGCGGCAGTGGTAGTGGGAAGAAAGATTTCCTGAAAGCTAAGAGAAAGCAATTCAAGAAACCTGGAAGTAGCTCATCCAGTTCGAGTGGCTCTAGACAGACTGGTCAGGGCCAGAGTTATACAGGACCCTACTGTAGCACTTGTGGAGGGAAGCATTTCACAGAACAGTGCCGAGGAGTGTTCGGAAACTGCCGCCTTTGTAAGCAACATGGACACTTTGCCCGAGTGTGTCCCCAGAGAGGTGCCCAGGGATCCCAGGCAGCCTGAGTCATCTGGATCAGTGGCTCAGACAGGTAGACGACCATCTGCTGTTCATTCTTTTCAGCCAGCACCGTCTACTCAGTCACAGCAGAGGCCAGGAGGAAGCGAGACAACGATCCAGCCTCCTAGACAGCAGGCCCGACTGTTTGCTTTGACCGAGGAGCAGGCACAGGATGCACCTGATGATGTCGTGGCAGGTAACTGTTTTATTTCTGGTTATCCTGCATACGTATTGATTGATACTGGTGCATCGCATACTTTTATTTCTGAAAGGTTTGCATTGAGTCATGCGTTACCTATTGAGTCATTGTCTGCGGTAGTGTCTGTCTCTTCTCCGTTGGGGACATGTTTGATATCGGTGAAGTCTGTGAAATCTTGTATACTACAGTACGATGGGCATACGATTGAATTAGACTGTATTGTGCTTGGGATATCTGACTTTGATTGTATTATCGGTATCGATACGTTGACCAAGTACAGGGCTACAGTCGATTGTTTCCACAAGATTGTTCGATTCAGACCTGAAATTGCTGAGGAGTGGAAATTTTACGGTAAGGGTTCTCGAGCTAGAATTCCTTTGATATTTGCAATAAATATGACTCGATTATTGCAGAAAGGAGCGGATGGATTCCTGGTATATTCAGTTGATTTACTGAAGTCGAGCCCATCATTGGCGGACTTGCCAGTGGTGTGTGAGTTTGCTGATGTCTTTCCAGATGAGATTCCTGGATTGCCTCTGATTCGAGAGATAGACTTCAGCATTGAGTTGATGCCAGGAACAGTTCCGATTTCGAGAACTCCGTACAGGATGGCACCGATTGAGTTCAAAGAGTTGAAAGAACAGCTGGAGGATTTACTGGCCAAGGGATATATCAGACCGAGTGTTTCTTCTTGGGGCGCTCCAATACTGTTCGTAAGGAAGAAGGATGGGTCGATGAGACTTTGTATCGACTACCGGCAACTGAATAAGGCAACGATAAAGAATAAATATCCATTGCCTCGTATTGATGATTTATTTGATCAGTTGCAGGGTTCTTCGGTGTATTCTAAGATCGATCTGAGATCTGGATACCATCAACTGAGAGTCAGGGATTCTGATATCTCAAAGACAGCATTCAGAACCAGGTATGGACATTATGAGTTTATTGTCATGCCTTTTGGGTTAATGAATGCACCGGCGGTGTTTATGGAATTAATGAACCGCGTCTTTCAGAAATATTTAGATGATTTTGTTATCATATTCATTGATGATATATTGATTTATTCAAAGAATATGATTGAGCATGCTGATCATCTGAGGACTGTGTTAAGAATTTTGAGGGCGGAGAAATTGTATGCTAAATTGTCGAAATGCGAGTTCTGGTTGAAACAGGTGGTATTTCTGGGGCATATTATATCTGGAGACGGGATATCAGTTGATCCCAGTAAAGTTGAGGCAGTGATTTCGTGGCCGAGACCGACATCTGTACCATAGATACGCAGTTTTATGGGTTTGGCAGGATATTATCGCCGATTTATTAAAGATTTTTCGAGTATCGCCAAACCGATTACACAGTTGACTCAGAAAAATGCTCCGTTTGTTTGGTCTGAGGAATGTGAGACCAGTTTTCTCGAACTGAAGAAGAGATTGACCAGTGCTCCTGTGTTGATAATTCCTTCAGGTATTGGTGGATTTGTTGTTTACTGTGATGCATCTCACCGAGGATTGGGTTGTGTTTTGATGCAGCAAGGGCATGTGATCGCCTATGCCTCAAGACAGCTGAAGCCCCGCGAATCTCGTTACCCAATTCATGATCTTGAATTGGCAGCAATAGTCTTTGCCTTGAAGATATGGCGACATTACCTTTACGGTGAGAAATTCGAAATCTATTCTGATCACAAAAGCTTGAAATATCTCTTTTCACAGTCAGAATTGAATATGAGACAGCGGAGATGGCTGGATTTATTGAAAGATTTTGATTGTGAAATCAAATACTATCCAGGAAAGTCTAATGCAGCAGCGGATGCACTGAGTCGAAAGGTATGTTCTCTATCCTTATCGACTATGGGAGTCTCGAATTTGATAAAAGACTGTTGTTTGTCTGGATTAGTATTTGAGACAGATTAGAGACCAATAAGATTATATACTATTCAAGCGGAACCAGAGCTGATTTTGAAAATAAAAAGCAGCTCAGAAAGTTGATCAGAATATACAGAAGTCGATTGCTATGGTTAAAGCTGGACATCGATCGGAATATCAGGTTCAAAATGGTATTTTGTATGTGAATAATCGTCTTGTTGTGCCGAATGTTTCGGAATTAAGACAGCGAATACTAGCAGAAGCGCACAACAGTCGTTTTAGCATTCATCCTGGTGGCAGGAAAATGTATAATGATTTGAAGACACAGTATTAGTGGAAACAAATGAAGTCTGATGTGACTGAATTTGTATCCAAGTGTCTGAATTGCCAACAGGTGAAAGCTGAGAGGAAGAAACCCGGAGGATTGTTGCAAAGTTTGTCGATTCCTGAATGGAAATGGGATCACATTTCCATGGATTTTGTGACACAGTTACCGAGATCCTCCCAAGGTTGTGATGCGATTTGGGTCGTGATTGATCGATTGACCAAATCCGCATGCTTTATTCCATACAAAATGACCTATAGATATGATCAGATGGCCGATATCTACGTCAAGGAAGTAGTCAGACTGCACAGAGTGCCGAAGTCGATTGTGTCAGACCGTGATCCTCGTTTTACTTCGCACTTCTGGCAGAGTTTGCAGCAAGCTCTCGGTACTAAGTTACATCTGAGTACCGCATATCATCCTCAGAATGACGGACAGTCAAAGCGTACGATCCAGACATTGGAAGATATGCTGAGAGCTGTAGTGCTGGATTTTAGCACTAATTGGCAAGATGCGTTGCCTCTTTGCGAATTTTCGTACAACAATAGCTATCAAACGAGTATTGAGATGGCACCATTTGAAGCGTTGTATGGAAAGAAATGTCGATCCCCTCTTTATTGGGATGATATCTCTGAAGTTCCGGAGACCGGACCTGATATGATCAGAGATATGACTGAAAAAGTGAAATTGATTCAGAAGAAAATGAAGATAGCCCAGGACAGACAAGCTAAATATGCCAACCTTCGGCGACGACCGTTGGTATTTGAAGCAGGAGACCGAGTGTTCCTGAAGATCTCTCCTTTTAGAGGTGTGGTCCGATTCGGGAAGAAAGGAAAATTGTCTCCACGATACGTCGGTCCTTATGAAATTCTTGAAAAGATAGGAGATCGTGCCTATCGACTCGCTTTGCCGCCTTCATTATCTGGAATACATGATGTCTTTCATGTATCAATGCTGCGGAAATATCTCCCTGATGATTCTCACGTTATTTAACCCGACGAGACCGAGCTGGATGAGACATTGAATTATGTCGAGAAACCGATTCGGATTATCGATCGTAAAGAAAAACAGCTCAGAACGAAGATGATTCCGTTGGTGAAAGTACGATGGACTCGTCATGGCGTTGAAGAAGCCACTTGGGAGACTGAATCAGATATGAGACAAGAATTCCCAGCATTATTTCATTGATGTAAATTTTTGTTCAGTTTTATTACATACCTTCTTATTGATATGATGGATTGCCTGTGATTTCGGGGACGAAATCATATCTTAGGGGGGGAGAAATGTAATGCCCGGAAATTTAATCCTAGTAATCTGTAATTATTGATTTATAATTTTGTGTGATTATGAAAGGATAAATCGGGACACGATTTGATGCGGCGTGAAACGAATGATGTGCGAGGACAGTACCTCTCGCGCACATGCGCGACATGAGATGCGCACATGCGCGAAATGAACAGAGGGACTCGCGCATTTGCGCGGTGGGTGTGCGCGCATATGCGCAAGCTGTGCATGCCATGTCCAGAGAGCCTCGCGCATATGCGCGGATGTGTATCCGCGCATATGCGCGAGACAACCTGAGAGTTGGAAAAACTGAATAATAGCCTCGCGCATATGCGCCGAGTAAGGGCGCGCATATGCGCGAGCTACCGTGAGTTTGACGCGCCGAGACATTAGGTCTCGCGCATATGCGCGAAGAAAGGTCGCGCATATGCGCGAGACGTGCAGCACAAAGGGGCGAGCCACTTGCCTTACATGCGTGAACGTATACTTATATATATATATATATGTGTAACTTCGAAATTGTCTTCAGAATTTGCAAGAAAAGGAATGAGGAAGCTCCCGGAGAAAATTACGTTTAACTCGAGTTGTGAGAAATCCGTCCGTCTGATTTTGAATCTGACTTCGGTACTGTGTTCATATCAATGCAGGCTACAACTGGACGTAAGTTTTACTACGTTTTGACATGTTTTGAAATTATGATATTGTCAGAATTGCATGGAATTCATATATGATGTTCTGGACATGTTAGACATCATGGAATCGAAGTCAGATTAAGAAACGGACTGATTATGGAATTGTTATGATTTTCTAATTATATTGATCTAAAATCGGACAGATTTGGATTATGGACGGATTATAGATTGTATCGGATATGAGTTATGATTTGTAATTGATGTCTGTTGATATGGTATTGACGAGGATACTGAGATTGTGCCATTATGCTGTTATTTGAATTAAATCCGGATTAATCAGATTCAGTGTTGAATTGAGAATGGAATATTGATATTATGATTCTCAATATGTCGTTTCAGATTTACAAAGACAGTCTTGAGTTCAGAACTGAGATTGCTTCAGACAGTGACTACAAACGAAAGGTAGAAGTCAATGTGATATCGGGAGATCGACTTAAGTAGGTTTAGACTTAAGTTTCCCTAAATCACATACTTTACTTTATTGCATTGATATTTGCATTGATATTATTGATGTACTTGTTTTCTTGATTTATATATAACAGGTATTAGACGAGTAATCTTGTGACAGAAGTGCCTGATAGTGGCGGGATCGCCACGGGCACATTGCACGATGTCACAAGATAGTGTATTGGCGATAGTGCCAAAGTCTGTCACCGGATTATTGGCTATCGATGTGGATAGAATTTGGGTTTTTTCTATTACTGTTGATCGATGTCGTATCGGTGTGGATAGAATTGGAGCTTCTTCTATTACTGGTGATCGATATTATATCGGTGTGGATAGAATTAGAGTTCCTTCTATTACTGGTGATCGATACCATATCAGTGTGGATAGAATCAGACCTTTTTCTATTTCTGGTGATCGATACCTTATCGACGTGGATAGAACTGGAGTCCTTTCTATTACTGTTGGTCGATATAGGAATGCCAACTTCTAGAAACCGGGATCCCTAGACTAGGATTGAGTCTAGTCTAAATTGTGTAGCTACGAGTATTTTCGACAGTTTGATATTAGTTATGTTTCAGATTTTGATACATATTGATGTTACCTGTTACATGCTTTATATTTGTTTATATGATTTCATGTTTCGTTGATTTATACTGGGATTATATTCTCACCGGAATTATCCGGCTGTTGTCTTGTTTGTATGTGTACATGACAACAGGTGAGACAGGATCAGGGTCCAGAAGATGAGGAGAGATTGTGATAGAGTGGAGACTTCGGACTTTGATGTATATAGGGTTTTGGCACTTGATAATTAGATGTTGAACCTTAGTTTTACTGATTTGTAGACGGTACAGGACTTGTACTTTATTTTATACCGAGTTCTATATTAGTTTGATGTCACTACGTTCCGCATTATTTAAAAAAAAAAAATTTAGACCCTGTTTATTATAATTGATTAATTAGTCCCAATGATGATTAAGAACATGATTAGCGTCCGGGTCCCCACAGATTTCTTGTAATTCACAAATTTACGAGGCATATATAAATATCTCGTGCATGCAAGGCAAGTGGCTCGATATTCATGCTGCACGTCTCACCGCGGGTGCGCTATACATTGGACCGCGGGTGCGCTGTGCGTATTGGATCACCTTCAAAAATTCAGAAGGAACGACCGCGGGTGCGCTGACTCTTGCACCGCAGGTGCGGTCTTGTCTCGGTACATCCACCGCAGGTGCGGTCCTGTTCTTACCGCGGGTGTGCTGCCTCTACTGTACCAACACCAAAATTTCAAAATGACAACTGCGGGTGCGGTAAGGTTCCTGGCGCGGGTGCGGTGTCTTATTGTCACTAAACTCAAATTGCAACGTCGCTTCTCCATGTCTGTTCTTCCATTCCCTTTTTCATAACATATAATAATCTCAAAAGTATCAACTAAAATCTCGGGCATTACATTTCTCACCCCCCCCCCCTAAGATACGATTTCGTCCCCGAAATCACAGGTAATCAAATCAGATATATATATAAGAAAGAAATGTATAAGAGAGGTTACTCAGAAACTCATCTCCCTGAAACAATCCTGAAATCTCAGTCTCATATCAGATTCTGTCTTTCAAGTAACATTTTTAATGCCCTGACGACTTTAATGTATATTCAACAGTAGAATAGTCTTCGTTCTGAATTTTCTTTCTTTCACGGATATCTGATTCCAGACTGGAGTAGTCATTCAAGAAGTATAATATCATAATACCACTCGAAATCATTCTGATCGAATCAATCGCAAAATACTGGCTATACAACATCCGTATATACCAATCAACCGCTGCTAACAAATCAATATCAGCATCTGCTACCACCTCTGTTTATCCTAGTCAGTGCTATATTAAATTTTCAGCCTCAAATATCAACAGTCATCGTCCGACGTTGGCTTATTTTGTCTGTCTATTCTGAGCTGCCTTCGTTCTCTTCTGAATCAGTTGTATTTTCTTTATCGTATCTCTGACCTTATCAGATCCAGTCTCAGGAATTTTCTTTATCGTATCTCTGACCTTATCAGATCAAATCTCAGGTATCTCCAAGATATTATCTCTATGCAAAGGAAATTTACAGCTCTCACTGTACAATACCGCAACTGAAGCTATCTCTATACTAATCTGATAGCTATAGTTATATGATCATTCACAAAGTGACAATAAATCATGTCAACTAGTGCTAAAATCCAGCACTACATGTCCTTGATATCCTCCAGTCTCAAGATAGTTCGCTCCGACTATCCGTCGATTTATAGACAATAGATAAAAGAGTTTATTGTATATTCTGCCAAAAGTACAGAATTAATCAAAAATCATAGTACGATATAATCAACTTTGGCATTCAATACAATCTGACCCCTTCTCTTACATAAATCTCAGTCATCTGATCATGTCTGTACATCTTCCTGTACAACATAATAGAGGCATATTCGAGCAATCTGTCAATCATAATCACATCACAGCACAGTCTTGTCAAGATTTCAGTAGTATCGTCACACAATCCATAGAAATGCACTCCCATTTCTATTCTAGAACCGATAATCTAGATAACCAATCTCCTTGTTTCTATCTTTCTGTCTTCATCTGTCGACGATTCAGACATTTTCGTACAAATTCTGCTACAACTGATCTCCTCTGTTTATATCAAAACTGTCTTTTCGAATTATCATATCTTTTCTGTTACCAGCAAGAATACTGAATTGACTACTGTGCGCTTCTGACAAACATCTATCATTTCAGATTCGAAATATTTGGCACAAACAAGTTGGTTACTCACATATAATACAGTAGTACCTACCTGATATTCTGATTGACACCCTACTCTGCTTATCGAAATCAAGTTCTGTACATTCTCATCAAACTTCTGAACTGCTGTAACTTTCAAAATCAGCTCTGATTCGGCTTGAATTGTATATAATCTCAACAATATACAACAATCTGTATCAAATACGGATTCAGAATAACAGCAATATCGGCTCAGATTCTAAATATCAATCATCTATACTTATCTAATAAACTCATAGAACGTGATTTCTGACAATATTGTCGATCTGACTAACCGATTACATCTTCAACGTTGTTTAGATCAACTGCTATATCATCTTCGAATGTAATGTCCCCCAAACAATATACTCTGTCTCAAATACTGTTTTAGAACAATAACAATTCGTAAGCAATTTCAAAACAACAGTTACATATCATAATCTGCTAAACTTATGAAAAAAATAAATTTCTGACATTTCTGACTCGGTGTCATTCTCAGCCATTGATCACTGCCTCAGCTGTGCTAATATCAATCGGTATACCATATTTGGATATCACATACTCGGGATACAATCTGTTTCAATCAAGATTCATATCTGAACAATTTCTGTATACAACAATTTCAGTTCTCAGATCCTTCGATACAAGATATTCGATTTAGTCAGTCATATGCCACGAGTATATCACAAAATATCATAGATAAACAGCTTAAAATCATCAGAATACCTCTGAATATAGGATTCATCAACCCATAATCAGAACTGAAGTATTTTACAGAGAAACACACCATCAGATGTAACTTTCGGTCAGTAAATCTTCTAACTAATATTTCAATTCTTTCAAATCAATCAGTATCATTCTGTACGGACTTCTAAAATAAAACCAGTACCTGGTATCAAATCAAGGCAGAAATCACTCTCCCTGATATAAGGCAAATCCGGAATTTCATCTAGAAAGACTTTAGCAATTCTCCTGCTACTGACAAATCAGCTCATGGTATATTCAATTTCAGTAATCAACTGAATGCATAAGGAATAACTCCATTCCTTTCGATAATCATCGAATCATAATTAATACGGAAATCAAAGGAATTCAAAATCGAAAATCCTTACCGTACATTATTCATTCTTCGGCCATTTCAAGTCCGAATCTTACCATCTCCTGGTAAGAATCTACAATAGCTCTGTACTTGTTCAATATATTCATATCAATAATGCTGCCAGAATCAGACAATACAAGTACAACATAATCTAACTCAATCTCATTCTCATCTTACTGCAGTATACAATATTTCACAGAATGTCACTGATATGAAATCCTCTCCCCAAGAGGTAAGAGATCAATACTACAGTATATACAGACCCAATAGATAAAGCATGTCTCAATGCAATTCATACAAAATTATGTATAAGATGTATTAATATCTCTTAATACATATATGCAAAATAATCATAAAAGAACAGTTATCTGCCACTATATCATCAAGTGCCTCCTTGGTCTGTTCCTCGGTCACTACCACCAGATGATTCTGCTCCCTGAAATCTTCGGAAACCTCTCTGTGGACAGACTCTAGCAAAATGTCCTGACTGTCGGCAGATATGGCAACTACCAAGTACTCTTTCGCATTGCTCTGTGGAATGTCTTCCTCCGCAAGTCCTGCAATAAACTCCAGTATAACTCGGGCTAGAACCACTGGAGCTAGATGAATCGCTCGGTCTGCTCCCTAATTTCTTAAACTGTTTCTTTCGAGCTTTCAACAAATCTGGCTTCCCACTCGTACTGCCACTATCAAATCTGAGAGGGGATTGCTGTGTCTGGGGTCGGATCACATCCAACCTCCCTCGTTGTCGACTCAAACTTGCCTCATCTCTCTTTGCTTTATTCAAAGCATCACCAAAATGCTGGGGTCGCTCTACCTTTACCAAGGAAGATATCTCAGCATTCAATCCGTTGATGAACTGATCCGCTACAGCTTCATCATTCCCAGCTATAAGAGGAGCAAAACGTAATAAAGTAGAGAATTTAGCAACATATTCTTCAATATTGAGTTGGCCCTGTTTCAAATTCTCAAACTCTGCTTTTTTGTCCTCTCGGTACGAAACTGAGAAAAATCTTCGATAGAATTTAGCTCTAAATATTTCCCACGTAATTACCGTACCACGCTGTTCTAATACTCTTTTGGTTGTAATCCACCAACTCCTTGTGACGTCGTGTAACTGGTTGGGCACTAGTTTAATTCTCCGTTCGTCTGGATACTCAAGTGAATCAAACAATATATCTATATCATCTAACCAATTCTCACAATCATCAGATGTCTCAGTACCTCTCAGAATCGGCGGTTGAAATGACTGAAACTGTTTCAACTGTATTTCCATCGGAGTTTCTGACACATCTATCTGATCAATCGAAGTACTACCTCTTTATGGAATTCTTCGAGGAGATATATCTGATTACCACAAGAGTTAGTATCACATGAGATAAATCAATCTCAGTCCCTTTCTGATCAGCTTACCTCCTGATCAAGAATTGATTCTGATTCATTTTCAAATCAGACATATTACCAAATCAACTCAGATATTCAGGTAACATGTATTTAAAAACAATAACACATAATATCATGCTAGCACACACAATGTAATTCAACATTATAATAAATCACATGCTATCAATCAAAAGTAGGAAAGAAAACTCAATCTACCCTGCTCATTCTCCTCTATCTCAGTCTAAAAAAAAAACTTACAGTTTTAGTGTGACGTCTACTAATTTTAAAAATGCGGAAATATTTTTTTTTTTATAAAACTCGCATTTAAAAATAACATTTAAAATAATCTTTTTAATTGGCAATAAAATTAATGTAGTTTGAAATAACTACCATCATCCAAAATCATACGTGAACATAAACGTATAAAATTCTTAAAATCATCAACGTATGAAAATATTAATCTCCTCTCAATCTCAGAAATCGAAATGCGGAAAACATGTGGTCCTCGGGTCGTGTCACCCCACCAAGTCTGCCTACTCAGAGTTCGGCACCTCCAGTCTCCTCACCATTTAGCTCACCTGCATCACACACGCCTAGTGAGTCTAAAGACTCAACACGCCTGTACAAGGAATAACAAGTACATATACATAGCACACAGCAGTGAAAAATATCATACTCAACATATCTTTCATGAACTTAAAAGCATAACGTAAACGTGTTGTGTAAAATCATAATGCCAACGTACCTTTCATGAACTTTAAAACATGAACATAAACATGTCGTATAAAATCATGTCGTGTCAAATCATGTCATCTCATATCATCATATACGTGTCAAAACATGTCATCTCATGTTATCATATACGTAAACATGTCGTATCCTTTCAAAATATGATAATAATCATAGCATGTATCATCGTATCAACATATACGTGTTAAAATCTTAATTTGAATTCCGTTCATTAGCTGTGATTTTCGTATCATCATGTAATCATGTCAGTCGATGGATCCATCTACGTGTAATCGCGGTACCCGGCGGCGAGGGTCATCAGCGACGGCATTACCCGCCCACTGAGCCCGGGCCTATCATATCATGTCAATGGAAATACGATCGTCGGGCTCCCTCTTGGGCCTTCTCCCGTAAACGGGCTCCCTCTGGGGCCTTTTCCCTCACGATATCTCCAATCATATAGTGTTAGTCACAACTAAATCACTTCCTTCAAAACGTGTCATCTTATTCATCATCACTTAATAAAAGCATGCATATACATAATTTTTCATTTAAACCAAGCATGCACCGTATTTATCATAATTGCGTAAAAATCGTAAACATGATGCATGAACATTTAAAATATCATGAATTTGTGCTCAGGGCACTGCCAGGACCAACATCTCACCCAGGTGCAAAATGACCATTTTGTCCCTGGAAACCCAAAAATTATCGTTTCACCCCTAGACGTAAAATTTCACGTTTGTGACCTTTTCTTAATTTCATTGACTATAACATGTCCCAAATAATTATTTAAGCCTATAAGAATTTTCTCATATTTTTATTTGGCTTAAATCGATTACTTTTAAATTAATCCTGAAATATAACATCAGAATGCGTTTTAATCCCGAATTAAATCAAACATTAGCATAAAATTGCCAAATTAAAAGCTTAGGCTTCTAATAATTATTTGAGCTTAAATATAATTTCCCATCATTTTATTAAGCTTAAATCTAGGCGTTTCAATTAATCCTTTAATTAACGTTTCGTGCGGTGACTAAATCCCGGATAATTCCAAAACTTATTATTTTGATCTGAAGCTTACCAAACTCCTAAAAATATCCCAAAACATAATTATAAGTATTCCTAGACTTAAACTCGAGCTCATTTCATAACTTAACCAAATTGTTTTAAAACTTCGACCGGAGTCTCGGTTTTAACCGGAATCGAACCGAAACTTAATCAAAATTTCCCCAAACTTTTTACCACACTTGCTAACCTCATTTACAGCCTATAAACTTCGAGATCTAACCCTTAAGCCCCTCGGCTAAACATCATCATGCTGTAAAATTTCAGCATTCCCCCTTGTACAATTATATTCCAACATATGGCTCCAATCCTTAATTGCTTCGGTCCACCTTCAACCATCAAGTGTCCAGCTATTAAGGCTCACCATTAAGGCAATAATGCACCGCCTAAACCAAGCCTAATCCCTGAAAACTGCTGCTAATTTCCTCAACCACAATATTCGATCTCCAAACCCATCGCCCATACACGTTCTTGTCCCTAGCCCAAAACCAAGCGAACCATCTCTTGACCCACCTCTCCTAGACCATCCTATGACTCTACTGGACCCAAAGGAACCACGGCTACACTCCCATGCAAGAAGCACAGCTCGTCTGCTCGAAGTTCCCCCTCAAGCTCACCTCGCGCCCAAACCCACTAACTCAAACCCGATCGGCTACGAGGCTTGTTCCAGCTAGGCTCGAGCCTTCCTAGGCAGTGGTTCAGACCCACCAGGACCTAGTCTAAGGCTCCGCTAGATCCCTGTGTTGCTGGACGGCCCTTACACGCCGCTACTCCAAGAATCGAGCCACACCCATGGAATAAAACTCTCGATCTACAACCCAAACTCCTTAAATCTCAACTCCAACACCACATCCCCTAACTCAAGACATGTCTTGGTCCCCTGGCAAAGAAAACTACAGCAGCCCCTTGCAACAAATTGGAAAAGAATGTGAGCAGTAACATAAGAATGCAAGAAACCCATGAAAATTTGATAATACTCCCTACACATGCTTGGATCGAGAGTTTTACATACATAAACACATATATATCAGTAATATAACGTGAATGATGCAGAAATAATGATACAATGCGTGCCTTTGATGATTCCTACGCAAGAACGATGAAGAACGGACGTCGGAAAAACACGCCGGATGAATTTTTCTCTTGAAGGAATGAGCTTGGCCGAGCTTTTATGGAGTTTGGGATATTGAAAATGGAGAGAAGAGTGATAAATGGGAGGGGAGTGTCGGTTGCTTCCATTATTAGGTGTAGGGTAGGTTTAGATTTATTTTTAAGTATAGTTTAGGTTAATTAAATTGTACACTAATGGACCTCAATTAAAATAAAAAGGGTGCTAAGCCAATAAGCTTAAAAGTAGGTCCATTAAATCCAAACCCACTCCGAAAAAATATTTCGTGTTGGAAAGATTTTGAAAATATTAGCCGAACCCTCAAAAAGTCCCCCGATTTGATAGAGTTTACGTACTGGTTAAAATAAAATCATGCGGGTCAAAATACCCAATAAAATCTCATTTCTTGAAAAATACCTTTAAAACATCTTATATTAATTAATAAAAATTAATCATGTAAAAAAATAATTTTCCTAAAAATTTTCCGGCCTCCGTTCCTCGTTCGTGCGCGAAATGAAACTTAAAAATCATAGTGCAAGAACTTTTAAAATTTCATGAATTAAATCCTATCATGCAATAATAATGCATAAAAATAATTAAACACAATTTATTAAAATAAACATACATTTTATGCTTTAAAATAATTTAATAAAATACCAAAGAATTTAATAATTTGCATGCATGTGGTTTACGTGGATTTTTCGATTTCCGGGATGTGACAATCTCCCCCCCTTAAATTGAATTTCGTCCCCGAAATTCGCTTATCCTCGATAAACATAAATTTTAGACTCTTAATTCTAATATTCCAATAATTCACGCTTCCGCTGCGCTACTCTGATAAAATAAGTTTTAAGTTGTCCTTACGTTTCCTCAATCCTAATTAAATTTGCCTACAAAAATCTTCGTTTGCGAATTCGCATCTTATAACAACTTATGGTGACTTAGTTAAATTTTACTATGACCTCGAATTTCAACTTTTCTCAAAATTCCCAATATTAGAAATGGCAGTCCGATTTTTATTGCGTCTTACTTTCTTATACTATACCCGTAATGCTCATCAACCTATTACATTGTCTTTTATGCTCTTCAACTTAAGAAATCTTAGTACCAAAATTTACTGATCGACTTCTATCCTTGGTATTACACTTAGAGGTTAAATCTTACTTCAACCCCATAATAATATTAACCTAAGATCCTTGAATCAAATCTTGTCTTACGACACCAAACTTACGTCACTTAATTATTTAAGAATACATCCCAAATACTAAATTGTTGCAAATCTTAAATTTCGAGTAGTGATAATCCATAACACCCAAAATATACAATATCAATCTTCTACCTAAATAATAAAATCATTATAGCACATATTACATGCTTAAACTATTATCTTCCCAATTGCAATATAGTCGAGGCCTAAGACCTTTGGACTTTCCTCGTTGGAACAAATGTCGCATTCTTACGTATCCTCAATGCTTCATACATACTAGCGTATAAAACTTATTAAGTCATCCCATAGGAGCCTTAGACTAACTCTAATAAATCAACTTCACTTATACTCCACAGAGTTCTAAAATCCCCATATCAAGCTTTTTAGATTTCTCACTCGATAAAAATTTTAATATTCATTAATTGATAACTTATGTTGAACACAACTAATTCTCTCTCTTTTTTTTTTTACCCAAAATTTTCTTATGAACAAATATCCCATAAATTTGAAATTCAAACTTACCTAATCCAAATAGCTTTGGATAAAATAATTCCAATACACATATCCACTTAGCCCCGAGTTTCTTAATGACTTTAAAAAAAATTCTCAAAACAAAGTGTCTATCTCAATTATTATATGCGTCTATCAAGTAACCTAACCATCCATCACACCCAAATTTCTAGAAAAATTTAACCCCAACAAAGATATAATTTTAACTCTTAAGATCAAGATAAAAACTTATGATACATCAAACTTAATTTCCTAAAATTCTGTTAACTTTATGTTTACTCTTATAACTTAACTAACTGATCATTTTACCTTAAATTGTCGTCACTTTAAATTCTTAATTCGCCACAACATTATTTCACTAAGGCTTAAATTTTCATGCCCAAGATTGATTCATCCTACAATATCCTTGATTAACTTTCCTTATAACATTATAACTCAGATATTTGAAGATTCTAATTATCCCATCAAACTTAAACCATCGAAAATTCTTAACACTTAAATTATTTGATTCCATTTATTGTTAAACTATTACCCCCAAATTTCTTAAAATTGCAACATAAATTCTTAATTTCCTCAAAAATTATCCAATTTGTTCTTAATTTAGGAAATTCCACAATTACTGAAAATTTCTTGGCGTTCCTAATTCCATTTTATAGGTTTCTCTTAACATAAAATTCAATAATTTTAAGCTTATTAGACCCAAAATCAATTCTCATAACCTCGAAAAATTATTAATTTAACCCCATTCTTCCTCAAAGTTCGAATTTAATCCTAAAAATTTTCTGAATTTGCGATTTGGCCCTTAAAGTTCTCGAAAATTACAATTTTTGACCCAACAACTCTTTGAAATTTGCATTTTTTTTTCATATAAAATTTTCGACTTAGCCTCCTTAAACCTTAAAATTCTCGAAACTCAAATTTAATCCAAAAATTCAGTAATTTCGAAAATAGTCCCTTAGAATTTTATTGTTGCACTTAGGTCCTTAAATTATTGGTTAATACAATTAGGTCCTTAAAATTCTCAATCCATGCAATTCAATCCTTAGGTCCCACTAGGTAGAGCATGCATCCTAAATAAATTCTACGTTTTTATACTTCCAAAGATCGTCGTAGTCTTCGAATCATTAACCCTTACAAGGAATTCTAAAAAATTAACTCGGCTAGCAACCACGAACCATCAATAATTTCTTATAAATTCTACAAGTCTCAAAAGCATTCAAAATTTTCAAGATTAACCTATGACTCATAAGGAGGACATCAGTACTACTGACCAAAAATTAATATAGTCAAATTATTTTCAACATTTCCTAAAGCCCAATATTCGAATTCTTAGACACGTCCAATTTCAAACGTAACCAACATGCAATTTAATCTTTTTAAACAATAAATCTTTAAATCATCAAAGCAGTTAAGCATATACCGTAGATCGTCATAAAGCGTAAATCATGTTAACATGCAGGTGATAAGAGTAAATCATTTAAAACATTTAAATCATAAAAAGTTACAGACTAGAGGCTTGAAGACTGAGCGGCAGAATCTGGCGGTGGCACAACCCTATACAGGACCCTTGCTCTGATACCAACTGTGACGTTTACTAATTTTAAAAGTGCGGAAATATTTTTTTTTTATATAAAACTCGCATTTAAAAATAACAATTAAAATAATCTTTTTAATTGGCAATAAAATTAATGTAGTTTAAAATAACTACCATCATCCAAAATCATACGTGAACATAAACGTATAAAATTCTTAAAATCATCAACGTATGAAAATATTAATCTCCTCTCAATCTCAAAAATCGAAATGCGGAAAACATGTGGTCCTCGGGTCGTGTCACCCCACCAAGTCTGCCTACTCAGAGTTCGGCACCTCCAGTCTCCTCACCATTTAGCTCACCTGCATCACACACGCCTAGTGAGTCTAAACACTCAACACGCCTGTACCAGGAATAACAAGTACATATACATAGCACACAGCAGTGAAAAATATCATATTCAACATATCTTTCATGAACTTAAAAGCATAACGTAAACGTGTTGTGTAAAATCATAATGCCAACATACCTTTCATGAACTTTAAAACATGAACATAAACATGTCGTATAAAATCATGTCGTGTCAAATCATGTCATCTCATATCATCATATACGTGTCAAAACATGTCATCTCATGTTATCATATACGTAAACATGTCGTATCCTTTCAAAACATGATAATAATCATAGCATGTATCATCGTATCAACATATACGTGTTAAAATCTTAATTTGAATTCCGTTCATTAGCTGTGACTTTCGTATCATCATGTTATTATGTCAGTCGATGGATCCATCTACGTGTAATCGCGGTACCCGGCGGCGAGGGTCATCAGCGACGGCATTACCCGCCCACTGAGCCCGGACCTATCATATCATGTCAATGGAAATACGATCGTCGGGCTCCCTCTGGGGCCTTCTCCCGTAAACGGGCTCCCTCTGGGGCCTTTTCCCTCACGATATCTCCAATCATATCATCGTGTTAGTCACAACTAAATCACTTCCTTCAAAACGTGTCATCTTATTCATCATCACTTAATAAAAGCATGCATATACATAATTTTTCATTAAAACAAAGCATCCACCGTATTTATCATAATTGCGTAAAAATCGTAAACATGATGCATGAACATTTAAAATATCATGAATTTGTGCTCAGGGCACTGCCAGGACCAACATCTCACCCCAGGTGCAAAATGACCATTTTGTCCCTGGAAACCCAAAAATTATCGTTTCACCCCTAGACGTAAAATTTCACGTTTGTGACCTTTTCTTAATTTCATTGACTATAACATGTCCCAAATAATTATTTAAGCCTATAAGAATTTTCTCATATTTTTATTTGGCTTAAATCGATACTTTTAAATTAATCCTGAAATATAACATCAGAATGCGTTTTAATCCCGAATTAAATCAAACATTAGCATAAAATTGCCAAATTAAAAGCTTAGGCTTCTAATAATTATTTGAGCTTAAATATAATTTCCCATCATTTTATTAAGCTTAAATCTAGGCGTTTCAATTAATCCTTTAATTAACGTTTCGTGCGGTGACTAAATCCCGGATAATTCCAAAACTTATTATTTTGATCTGAAGCTTACCAAACTCCTAAAAATATCCCAAAACATAATTATAAGTATTCCTAGACTTAAACTCGAGCTCATTTCATAACTTAACCAAATTGTTTTAAAACTTCGACCGGAGTCTCGGTTTTAACCGGAATCGAACCGAAACTTAATCAAAATTTCCCCAAACTTTTTACCACACTTGCTAACCTCATTTACAGCCTATAAACTTCGAGATCTAACCCTTAAGCCCCTCGGCTAAACATCATCATGCTGTAAAATTTCAGCATTCCCCCTTGTACAATTATATTCCAACATATGGCTCCAATCCTTAATTGCTTCGGTCCACCTTCAACCATCAAGTGTCCAGCTATTAAGGCTCACCATTAAGGCAATAATGCACCGCCTAAACCAAGCCTAATCCCTGAAAACTGCTGCTAATTTCCTCAACCACAATATTCGATCTCCAAACCCATCGCCCATACACGTTCTTGTCCCTAGCCCAAAACCAAGCGAACCATCTCTTGACCCACCTCTCCTAGACCATCCTATGACTCTACTGGACCCAAAGGAACCACGGCTACACTCCCATGCAAGAAGCACAGCTCGTCTGCTCGAAGTTCCCCCTCAAGCTCACCTCGCGCCCAAACCCACTAACTCAAACCCGATCGGCTACGAGGCTTGTTCCAGCTAGGCTCGAGCCTTCCTAGGCAGTGGTTCAGACCCACCAGGACCTAGTCTAAGGCTCCGCTAGATCCCTGTGTTGCTGGACGGCCCTTACACGCCGCTACTCCAAGAATCGAGCCACACCCATGGAATAAAACTCTCGATCTACAACCCAAACTCCTTAAATCTCAACTCCAACACCACATCCCCTAACTCAAGACATGTCTTGGTCCCCTGGCAAAGAAACTACAGCAGCCCCTTGCAACAAATTGGAAAAGAATGTGAGCAGTAACATAAGAATGCAAGAAACCCATGAAAATTTGATAATACTCCCTACACATGCTTGGATCGAGAGTTTTACATACATAAACACATATATATCAGTAATATAACGTGAATGATGCAGAAATAATGATACAATGCGTGCCTTTGATGATTCCTACGCAAGAACGATGAAGAACGGACGTCGGAAAAACGCCGGATGAATTTTTCTCTTGAAGGAATGAGCTTGGCCGAGCTTTTATGGAGTTTGGGATATTGAAAATGGAGAGAAGAGTGATAAATGGGAGGGGAGTGTCGGTTGCTTCCATTATTAGGTGTAGGGTAGGTTTAGATTTATTTTTAAGTATAGTTTAGGTTAATTAAATTGTACACTAATGGACCTCAATTAAAATAAAAAGGGTGCTAAGCCAATAAGCTTAAAAGTAGGTCCATTAAATCCAAACCCACTCCGAAAAAATATTTCGTGTTGGAAAGATTTTGAAAATATTAGCCGAACCCTCAAAAAGTCCCCCGATTTGATAGAGTTTACGTACTGGTTAAAATAAAATCATGCGGGTCAAAATACCCAATAAAATCTCATTTCTTGAAAAATACCTTTAAAACATCTTATATTAATTAATAAAAATTAATCATGTAAAAAAATAATTTTCCTAAAAATTTTCCGGCCTCCGTTCCTCGTTCGTGCGCGAAATGAAACTTAAAAATCATAGTGCAAGAACTTTTAAAATTTCATGAATTAAATCCTATCATGCAATAATAATGCATAAAAATAATTAAACACAATTTATTAAAATAAACATACATTTTATGCTTTAAAATAATTTAATAAAATACCAAAGAATTTAATAATTTGCATGCATGTGGTTTACGTGGATTTTTCGATTTATGGGATGTGACAATCTCCCCCCCTTAAATTGAATTTCGTCCCCGAAATTCGCTTATCCTCGATAAACATAAATTTTAGACTCTTAATTCTAATATTCCAATAATTCACGCTTCCGCTGCGCTACTCTGATAAAATAAGTTTTAAGTTGTCCTTACGTTTCCTCAATCCTAATTAAATTTACCTACAAAAATCTTCGTTTGCGAATTCGCATCTTATAACAACTTATGGTGACTTAGTTAAATTTTACTATGACCTCGAATTTCAACTTTTCTCAAAATTCCCAATATTAGAAATGGCAGTCCGATTTTTATTGCGTCTTACTTTCTTATACTATACCCGTAATGCTCATCAACCTATTACATTGTCTTTTATGCTCTTCAACTTAAGAAATCTTAGTACCAAAATTTACTGATCGACTTCTATCCTTGGTATTACACTTAGAGGTTAAATCTTACTTCAACCCCATAATAATATTAACCTAAGATCCTTGAATCAAATCTTGTCTTACGACACCAAACTTACGTCACTTAATTATTTAAGAATACATCCCAAATACTAAATTGTTGCAAATCTTAAATTTCGAGTAGTGATAATCCATAACACCCAAAATATACAATATCAATCTTCTACCTAAATAATAAAATCATTATAGCACATATTACATGCTTAAACTATTATCTTCCCAATTGCAATATAGTCGAGGCCTAAGACCTTTGGACTTTCCTCGTTGGAACAAATGTTGCATTCTTACGTATCCTCAATGCTTCATACATACTAGCGTATAAAACTTATTAAGTCATCCCATGGGAGCCTTAGACTAACTCTAATAAATCAACTTCACTTATACTCCACAGAGTTCTAAAATCCCCATATCAAGCTTTTTAGATTTCTCACTCGATAAAAATTTTAATATTCATTAATTGATAACTTATGTTGAACACAACTAATTCTCTCTCTTTTTTTTTTTACCCAAAATTTTCTTATGAACAAATATCCCATAAATTTGAAATTCAAACTTACCTAATCCAAATAGCTTTGGATAAAATAATTCCAATACACATATCCACTTAGCCCCGAGTTTCTTAATGACTTTAAAAAAAATTCTCAAAACAAAGTGTCTATCTCAATTATTATATGCGTCTATCAAGTAACATAACCATCCATCACACCCAAATTTCTAGAAAAATTTAACCCCAACAAAGATATAATTTTAACTCTTAAGATCAAGATAAAAACTTATGATACATCAAACTTAATTTCCTAAAATTCTGTTAACTTTATGTTTACTCTTATAACTTAACTAACTGATCATTTTACCTTAAATTGTCGTCACTTTAAATTCTTAATTCGCCACAACATTATTTCACTAAGGCTTAAATTTTCATGCCCAAGATTGATTCATCCTACAATATCCTTGATTAACTTTCCTTATAACATTATAACTCAGATATTTGAAGATTCTAATTATCCCATCAAACTTAAACCATCGAAAATTCTTAACACTTAAATTATTTGATTCCATTTATTGTTAAACTATTACCCCCAAATTTCTTAAAATTGCAACATAAATTCTTAATTTCCTCAAAAATTATCCAATTTGTTCTTAATTTAGGAAATTCCACAATTACTGAAAATTTCTTGGCGTTCCTAATTCCATTTTATAGGTTTCTCTTAACATAAAATTCAATAATTTTAAGCTTATTAGACCCAAAATCAATTCTCATAACCTCGAAAAATTATTAATTTAACCCCATTCTTCCTCAAAGTTCGAATTTAATCCTAAAAATTTTCTGAATTTGCGATTTGGCCCTTAAAGTTCTCGAAAATTACAATTTTTGACCCAACAACTCTTTGAAATTTGCATTTTTTTTTCATATAAAATTTTCGACTTAGCCTCCTTAAACCTTAAAATTCTCGAAACTCAAATTTAATCCAAAAATTCAGTAATTTCGAAAATAGTCCCTTAGAATTTTATTGTTGCACTTAGGTCCTTAAATTATTGGTTAATACAATTAGGTCCTTAAAATTCTCAATCCATGCAATTCAATCCTTAGGTCCCACTAGGTAGAGCATGCATCCTAAATAAATTCTACGTTTTTATACTTCCAAAGATCGTCGTAGTCTTCGAATCATTAACCCTTACAAGGAATTCTCAAAAATTAACTCGGCTAGCAACCACGAACCATCAATAATTTTTTATAAATTCTACAAGTCTCAAAAGCATTCAAAATTTTCAAGATTAACCTATGACTCATAAGGAGGACATCAGTACTACTGACCAAAAATTAATATAGTCAAATTATTTTCAACCTTTCCTAAAGCCCAATATTCGAATTCTTAGACACGTCCAATTTCAAACGTAACCAACATGCAATTTAATCTTTTTAAACAATAAATCTTTAAATCATCAAAGCAGTTAAGCATATACCGTAGATCGTCATAAAGCGTAAATCATGTTAACATGCAGGTGATAAGAGTAAATCATTTAAAACATTTAAATCATAAAAAGTTACAGACTAGAGGCTTGAAGACTGAGCGGCAGAATCTGGCGGTGGCACAACCCTATACAGGACCCTTGCTCTGATACCAACTGTGACGTTTACTAATTTTAAAAGTGCGGAAATATTTTTTTTTATATAAAACTCGCATTTAAAAATAACAATTAAAATAATCTTTTTAATTGGCAATAAAATTAATGTAGTTTAAAATAACTACCATCATCCAAAATCATACGTGAACATAAACGTATAAAATTCTTAAAATCATCAACGTATGAAAATATTAATCTCCTCTCAATCTCAGAAATCGAAATGCGGAAAACATGTGGTCCTCGGGTCGTGTCACCCCACCAAGTCTGCCTACTCAGAGTTCGGCACCTCCAGTCTCCTCACCATTTAGCTCACCTGCATCACACACGCCTAGTGAGTCTAAAGACTCAACACGCCTGTACCAGGAATAACAAGTACATATACATAGCACACAGCAGTGAAAAATATCATACTCAACATATCTTTCATGAACTTAAAAGCATAACGTAAACGTGTTGTGTAAAATCATAATGCCAACGTACCTTTCATGAACTTTAAAACATGAACATAAACATGTCGTATAAAATCATGTCGTGTCAAATCATGTCATCTCATATCATCATATACGTGTCAAAACATGTCATCTCATGTTATCATATACGTAAACATGTCGTATCCTTTCAAAACATGATAATAATCATAGCATGTATCATCGTATCAACATATACGTGTTAAAATCTTAATTTGAATTCCGTTCATTAGCTGTGACTTTCGTATCATCATGTTATCAAGTCAGTCGATGGATCCATCTACGTGTAATCGCGGTACCCGGCGGCGAGGGTCATCAGCGACGGCATTACCCGCCCACTGAGCCCGGACCTATCATATCATGTCAATGGAAATACGATCGTCGGGCTCCCTCTGGGGCCTTCTCCCGTAAACGGGCTCCCTCTGGGGCCTTTTTTCCCTCACGATATCTCCAATCATATCATCGTGTTAGTCACAACTAAATCACTTCCTTCAAAACGTGTCATCTTATTCATCATCACTTAATAAAAGCATGCATATACATAATTTTTCATTAAAACCAAGCATACACCGTATTTATCATAATTGCGTAAAAATCGTAAACATGATGCATGAACATTTAAAATATCATGAATTTGTGCTCAGGGCACTGCCAGGACCAACATCTCACCCCAGGTGCAAAATGATCATTTTGTCCCTGGAAACCCAAAAATTATCGTTTCACCCCTAGACGTAAAATTTCACGTTTGTGACCTTTTCTTAATTTCATTGACTATAACATGTCCCAAATAATTATTTAAGCCTATAAGAATTTTCTCATATTTTTAGTTGGCTTAAATCGATAACTTTTAAATTAATCCTGAAATATAACATCACAATGCGTTTTAATCCCGAATTAAATCAAACCTTAGCATAAAATTGCCAAATTAAAAACTTAGACTTCTAATAATTATTTGAGCTTAAATATAATTTCCCATCATTTTATTAAGCTTAAATCTAGGCGTTTCAATTAATCCTTTAATTAACGTTTCGTGCGGTGACTAAATCCCGGATAATTCCAAAAGTTATTATTTTGATCCGAAGCTTTCCAAACTCCTAAAAATATCCCAAAACATATTTATAAGTATTCCTAGACTTAAACTCGAGCTCATTACATAACTTAACAAAATTGTTTTAAAACTTCGACCGGAGTCTCGGTTTTAACCGGAATCGAACCGAAACTTAATCAAAATTTCCCCAAACTTTTTACCACATTTACTAACCTCATTTACAGCCTATAAACTTCGAGATCTAACCCTTAAGCCCCTCGGCTAAACATCATCATGCTGTAAAATTTCAGCATTCCCCCTTGTACAATTATATTCCAACATATGGCTCCAATCCTTAATTGCTTCGGTCCACCTTCAACCATCAAGTGTCCAGCTATTAAGGCTCACCATTAAGGCAATAATGCACCGCCTAAACCAAGCCTAATCCCTGAAAACTGCTGCTAATTTCCTCAACCACAATATTCGATCTCCAAACCCATCGCCCATACACGTTCTTGTCCCTAGCCCAAAACCAAGCGAACCATCTCTTGACCCACCTCTCCTAGACCATCCTATGACTCTACTGGACCCAAAGGAACCACGGCTACACTCCCATGCAAGAAGCACAGCTCGTCTGCTCGAAGTTCCCCCTCAAGCTCACCTCGCGCCCAAACCCACTAACTCAAACCCGATCGGCTACGAGGCTTGTTCCAGCTAGGCTCGAGCCTTCCTAGGCAGTGGTTCAGACCCACCAGGACCTAGTCTAAGGCTCCGCTAGATCCCTGTGTTGCTGGACGGCCCTTGCACGCCGCTACTCCAAGAATCGAGCCACACCCATGGAATAAAACTCTCGATCTACAACCCAAACTCCTTAAATCTCAACTCCAACACCACATCCCCTAACTCAAGACATGTCTTGGTCCCCTGGCAAAGGAAACTACAGCAGCCCCTTGCAACAAACTGGAAAAGAATGTGAGCAGTAACATAAGAATGCAAGAAACCCATGAAAATTTGATAATACTCCCTACACATGCTTGGATCGAGAGTTTTACATACATAAACACATATATATCAGTAATATAACGTTAATGATGCAGAAATAATGATATAATGCGTGCCTTTGATGATTCCTACGCAAGAACGATGAAGAACGGACGTCGGAAAAACGCCGGATGAATTTTTCTCTTGAAGGAATGAGCTTGGCCGAGCTTTTATGGAGTTTGGGATATTGAAAATGGAGAGAAGAGTGATAAATGGGAGGGGAGTGTCGGTTGCTTCCATTATTAGGTGTAGGGTAGGTTTAGATTTATTTTTAAGTATAGTTTAGGTTAATTAAATTGTACACTAATGGACCTCAATTAAAATAAAAAGGGTGCTAAGCCCAATAAGCTTAAAAGTAGGTCCATTAAATCCAAACCCACTCCGAAAAAATATTTCGTGTTGGAAAGATTTTGAAAATATTAGTCGAACCCTCAAAAAGTCCCCCGATTTGATAAAATTTACGTACTGGTTAAAATAAAACAATGCGGGTCAAAATACCCAATAAAATCTCATTTCTTGAAAAATACCTTTAAAACATCTTATATTAATTAATAAAAATTAATCATGTAAAAAAATAATTTTCCTAAAAATTTTCCGGCCTCCGTTCCTCGTTCGTGCGCGAAATGAAACTTAAAAATCATAGTGCAAGAACTTTTAAAATTTCATGAATTAAATCCTATCATGCAATAATAATGCATAAAAATAATTAAACACAATTTAATAAAATAAACATACATTTTATGCTTTAAAAGAATTTAATAAAATACCAAAGAATTTAATAATTTGCATGCATGTGGTTTACGTGGAGTTTTCGATTTCCGGGACGTGACATCTAGAACCTACTGTTCTGGAACCTAATTGTAACGCCCCGAAAATTTAAAGGTCCACGCGAACCACATGCACAAATTATTAAATTCTTTGTGTATTTCAATTAAATGATTTAATTGTATTAATTAATTATGTTGTGCATATTTGTATGTTTAAATTATATTTTTATCTATGGTTGCATTAAAATGTATTTTAAAGGTTATTCGAGTTGCGATTGAGGAACGGAGACCGAGGGCTGAAAAATAGAAAATGTTTTTATTGGAATAATTGCTTTTAATTATTTAAATTATGGGTGATGCTTTTTCTTATTTTTGAAAATATGGGGTTTTTGCAGTGATTCTATACGCCGGAGCGTAAATTTTATCGGTGTTGGTTTTTAACAAAAACACAAACTTTTTAGCAACCCGGCCATTTAATTCACAAACTTTTGTATCCAAAATTATTTTAAGATTCTAATTAAACTTTAATCAAGCACTATTGGGCCTAAACTTTGTTTATTAGGCCTAAGCCTTAATTGGTTATTTAATTAGTGTTTAAATATATGTAAACCCTCCCCTAAAACCCTACACTACACGCCAGTTTTCTGAATTGCTCTCCCAAACTCATAAAAGTACACGGCACACACACATAAATATTGAGGCAAATTTTCGGGAATAGCTTAAGGAAAACTCAAGCCAAGGTTCTTGTCCGTTCTTCGCAAATCGTCAACGGTTTTTCGTGCGTTAAAAACGCAAGGCACGACATATTCTCTTTTTACTCATCATCACACCATATTATTTATTTTTGTTTGAAATTACATGAAAAACAAGAACACCTTGACATATTTTCGCACATGCATCTAGGGTGATTTTTAAAACATGAATTTTGATCCAAAAACCATGAATTTCATGTGTCTAAGGGGCTGCCATGATTAGGAGATGTTAGGGTCATGTTTTTTGCAAGTTTAAGGGGTCCAATAACACACCAAAAGGCTGCACAAGGAATAGAAACAGGCTGGAAACCTTAGGCACCAAATCAGAGGAGAACCGTGGGATTGGGTTGGCTTCTTCTTCATGCTATGGCTCGGTTTCTATGCATGGGGTCACGGGGCTTGGCCAGGGCTGGCTGGGGCTCGAGGAGGGTCAGGTTTGAGGGCTGGTAGGGTACTAGCATGGCTAGGACTCAAGGGGCAGTGAGCAAGGAAGAGTCCGTTAGTGCAGGGACTCTTCCAAAGCGCGCAGGGGAAGAGGTCTGCTGGGGGGTGGCTCGCGGCTGGTTTGGGTGAGCCACGCTGGTCCTATAGGGTCTAGAGAGGGTGGTCCAGGGTTGGGACAGGGCTGGTATGGTTTGGTCCAGGGAGGGCCGAGCAAAAGCTTGAGAACGTGAAGGATGCCATAGACGCGCAGGCTGCTGGATTCTTCAGGCGGCTTGTGCATGGCTCAGGGGCTTGGGCTGGGGGTGGCTCGGGTCTGGGACTGGTCTAGGGTCAGTAAGGGTCATGGGTGCTCAATGGTTAATGGCTGGTAGTGTCCCAAGGCAGCTAGGAAACCTATTATACTTAGGACACAAACACACAAACACATCCAGAATATTGGGTCAAGTTTCAGAAGTATTTTGGGCGGACCAAGGCTGGTTTTTCGGGCTGGGATTGCACAGTAGGGTCCCTAGATGGGTTGGCTAGGTTTTGGCTCAAGATGGCTCGGGCGTGGCTCGAGTAAATTAGAAGATGGCTCGGTGTGTTCGGCTAAGGGTAAAAAACGAGATTTAAGAACTAAAAATTAAATCCATGGGTCCACGGGTGTGTCTCATGACTTGGAAGGATAGAATAAATCATAAAAAGGTTATGTTTAAATTTTGGGATCAAAATAACGAGTTTTGGATTTATTCGGGATTTAATCGCCGCACGAAACGCTAATTAACGAGTTAATTGAAACGCCTAGTTTTATGCTTTATAAAATTATGAAAAATTAGGGTTAAGCTTAAATAATTATTATAAGTCTAAGTTTTTATTTTGGAAATTTTATATTAAGGTTTGGTTTAATTCGGGATTAAAACGCATTAATACGTCACATTTAAAGATTAATTTAAAAGTCATCGAATTAAGCTAAATAAAAATATGAGAAAATTCATGTAAGCTTAAATAATTATTTGGGACATGTTAGAGTCAATGAAATTAAGAAAATGTCAAAAACGGGGAAATTTTACATCCAGGGGTAAAACGGTCTTTTTACACCTAGAAATTAGTAAACGTCATAGCAGTGTCCAAAATGCTATTTTATATGCTAATATGATTATTTTCCATGATTATGGATTTTTATGAATTTTTATATGATAATATGTCAATTTTAAATGGTTATGAATTTTTAAGATGTTAAAACGTTTATTTTAAATGCTCATGGATTTTTATGGTTTAATTTTTGACATTTAAAAGATATGTTGCATGCTTGGTTTCAAAAATAAAAATGATATTATATGCATGTTTTATTAAGTAATGATAACGTGTTGAAGGATGTGAAGGGATTGTGACTAATGAATATGTTGGAAATATCGTGAGGGTTATGGTCCCAGTGGGAGCTCGACGATCGTGTTTCCTTGGATACAGATACGAATACGTGATACGAATACGAATATGTTAATACATTGGCCAAGGCCCAGTTGACGGGTGAGAGTGTCGCTGGTGTCCCCGCCGCCCAGTACTCTGGTTACATGTAGATGGATCAATCGCCCAATACGATTAAGAATACGAGTCACAATCACGATCTGAATTCAACAAACACGATCATGAATATGAATACGAATATGAATATGGATACGAATATGGATATGCATATGAATATGAATACGAATATGAATATGAGAATGTTTATGTTTTTGTGAAAATGTTTTTATGATGCAGGTGATTATGATAATATGTTAATGGAGGTCTTGATGGTTGATTTGACTGGACTGGAGGTGCACATAACCCGAGGACTGACGCTAGTTTTCCGCACTAGTTATTATTTATGATTTTAAGTAATGTTAAAGATATTTTTACGTCTTTTATTTATGTTATGAGAGATTTTTGAGAGGTTATAGTATGGGCTATAATTTTCAAATAATGTTTTTGGGTTGGTAAATGTTTGACGATTTTATGCTTTAAAATATTTTTCTTTGGATTTTTAAATGGCAGTTGAATGTTTATTTTTAAGATGTCAAAAATATTTTATGGTTCGGCCGATGCTAAGTGAGGTTTTAAAAGAAAAAAAAAATTTCTAGCACGTTTTAAGAAAATGAATAGCAGACGTTTCACTAATGCTCTGATACCACTGTTGTGGGGATCCGGACGCTAATCATTTTCTTAATCATTTTTAGGATTTAATTATCAATTAAGATAAATAGGGTTTAAAATTTTTTCTTTCACAATGCAAGGGCGGAATGTAATGGAATTTAATTAATATACATATCAGTATAAAAATACAATTCTGTACAATACACATTCAGACTAGACTAAGGTTCAACTACTAGATTCCAATTGTTAGAACCATATCTACAACAAGTCCGGAATCACCACGCTAAACTTGTCCTCTCTCATCATCTTCTTGACCCTGATGATGTCCCACCTGTTGTCATGCACACATACAAACAAGACAACAGCCGGATAACTCCGCTGAGAATAAATCCCAGTATAAACAATGTGTACATGCCATGGTATAATAAAGCATGAAACAGATATCACTACATGTATTATAATCTGACAATGCGAATCGATATCAAACTTTAAATAAAACATGAATTGAAATCTACGAAACATAAATTATACAATCTGTAATTCAACTTATGACTCGGCATCTCAGACTCGACTCATCTCTCATCTAATCTAGGGATCCCGGTGAATAATAACGTAACAGATCTCCCACCAACTACCACCGGTCGCGGTGGCAGTACGTTCTTATTTCTGGACTTTGGTCTAGTCTATATCGAATAATCTGTAATAAGGATTCTATCTGTATCTGAAGCATCTCGATATACCAAACGTCCAGTGTCTTGGCATGTCTGTCCAAGACTAACCCTATTCTGACAATGTGCAATGGGCCAGTGTCTCCTCTGTCATAGTCTAGCCCCTCTGTCAGTGACTCTCACTCAATAGCTCTCTGCTTTCTACTTTCTAATTCAATAGAATAAACATAATCATTAAAACACAAAGGTATAAAACAATACCATACAAGTATGTGGTTTAGGGAAACTCGAGTTAAATCTAACTCAATTCGATCTCCCAGTTAACATCTATTTATACCTTTCTCTTCTCGATCTGACGAAGACGAAGTCTCGAATTCAACTCTATCCATACCCAATCTGGCAATGACAATATCGAACAGGCACAATATCAATATATAACTCAATTCAGAACCTGTTCTGATCAATACTCAAATCAAAATACAATCTGATCAATGTCAATCGACATACAGTACAACAATACAATCTCCATCAATCGTAAATCTGATCAATATCAATCTACTAATGTTTCGACGGCATAACAATACAGTCTCGATAACCCCGTCAATCTCAACATCACAGATATAATACCAGAACTCATAATCAATATCGGTACAACTCATAATCTCAATAACAATACAAATCTGATATCGAATCTCAATCAAATCAACTCCGAAAATCATAACAATCACATAAACAGTCTATTCTTTAATATGACTTCAAATATACGATGTCTACTATATCAGAAACATCATATCTGATTCATATTCGATTTTGACAATAACATAATTTCAAATCATGTCTAAACGTAACAAAACGTACGTCTAGTTATAGCCTGCGTCGATAGGAACTTAGTATTGAAGTCGGATTCAAAATCGGACGGACGGATTTCTTGTAATTCACAAATCTACGAGGCAAAAGGCGTAAGGATTTCTTCACAGCTTCTCAGTACTTCTTTCTTCCCATTACTGAAGGAAAAAATCGATTTATACATATATATACATATACCTCGTGCATGCAAGGCAAGTGGCTCGATATTCATGCTGCACGTCTCACCGCGGGTGCGCTATACATTGGACCGCGGGTGCGCTGTGCGTATTGGATCACCTTCAAAAATTCAGAAGGAATGATCGCGGGTGCGCTGACTCTTGCACCGCGGGTGCGGTCCTTTCTCGGTACATCCACCGCAGGTGCGGTCCTGTTCTTACCGCGGGTGCGCTGCCTCTACTGTACCAACACCAAAATTTCAGAATGACAACCGCGGGTGCGGTAAGGTTCCTGGCGCGGGTGCGGTGTCTTGTTGTCACTAAACTCAAATTGCAACGTCGCTTCTCCATGTCTGTTCTTCCTTTCCCTTTTTCATAACACATAATAATCTCAAAAGTATCAACTAAAATCTCGGGCACTACAATCCAGATCTCAGATCGATCTTGGAATAAACAGAAGAACCCTGCAACTGATCAAATAAATCATCAATACGAGGCAAAGGATATTTGTTCTTTACCGTAGCCTTGTTAAGTTGCCGGTAGTCAATGCAGAGTCTCATTGAACCGTCTTTCTTTCTCACAAACAATACTGGAGCACCCCAAGACGAAACACTCGGTCTGATGTAACCCTTGGCCAGTAAATCCTCTAACTGCGCTTTTAATTCTTTCAACTATATCGATGCTATTCTGTACGGATGTAAGGCCCGAAGATTTTGATTACCGTAATCTGAAAGGATTTGGTAGTAATTGATATGATTATAGACAGAAAGGATTAGACTGGAAAAGACGGAAGAAAAAACATGAATTATGATTTGAGGATGATATGACATTGAAGAAGACATTAAATTGAAAAGGGATGTATGTGCATGAGTGACGGGCAGAGAAGTGCGCGCATATGCGCCAGTAGTGGCACGTATATGCGCGAAGGGCCAAGATGTGAGACAGAACTCTTGGCGCATATGCGCGACGATGAGCGCGCATATGCGCGAGGTGACCAGTAGCACAAGTAAGAATTCCAGAGAAGTTGGTGCATGTGCGCGAAGAAGGAACGCGCATATGCGTGAGGAGATGCATTGGTGATTATCGAGTACAAAGGGTTGGGCGCACATGCGCGGCGTGGAGGCGCGCATATGCGCGAGCTTCATTATACAGAGACAGTAGGTCTCGCGCATATGCGCGAACGTGAGGCACGCATATGCGCGAGATGTCGTTATGTTACGCGCCGAGACCTAAGGTCTCGCGCATATGCGCCGAGTATTGTCGCGCATATGCGCGAGACGTGCTGCCTTCAGAATGAGCCACCCGTCCTATGCATGCATGATATATATATACAAGTGTCTTCAATTTATTCAGAAAGGGAAAAGGAAGAACCGAGAAGCCTTAGGAGAATCTTAAGCTTTACCTTTCGTATAATTCGATTTGCGATAAATCGTTCCGTTCAAATTGTAATCCGACTTCGGTATCGTGTTCCTAGCGACGGCAGCTACAACAGGACGTAAGTTTTATTGAATTCTGATATCGTTTGAGATTATGATATTGGTGGAATTGTGATTTAACTGATATTATGTGTTCTGGGTATACTGATCAGTATATAATTGAAGTCAGATCGAAGAACGGACTGTGTATGTAATTGTTATGATTTTCGGAAGTGATATGATTGAGATTGCACATATTTGATGTTATGACTTGTTATTATTGAAGATTATGATTCGTATTGATATCGATTATGAGTTGTGGTATTATATCTGTGATATTGAGATTGACGGGGCTATCAAGACTGTATTGTTATGCCGTCGAAACATCAGTAGATTGATTTTGATCAAATTCAGTATTGATTGAGATTGTATCATGATATCGTTGATATGGATCAGATTATGTTTGATTAGAGTATTGATCAGAACAGGTTTTGAATTGAGTTATACATTGATACAGTGTATTCTATATTGTCATTTCAGATTGATATGGACAGGTTTGAACTCGAGACTTCGACTTCGTCAGACCGAGAAGAGAAAGGTATAAATTGATGTTGATGCAGGATTGCACAACTCGAGTTGACTTGACTTGAGTTTCCCAAAATCACATACTTTACCTTATCGCATTGATATTTGCAATTGAATGAAATTGATATCTTTGATCTATTGATTTATGTATTGAGTCATAAGTGGATACGCCTAGGCAGAAACGATTGATCTCGTGACAGGGGTGCCTGATAGTGATGGAATCGTCACGAGCACAATGCACATTGTCACAAGATACTGATTTGGCGAAAGTGCCAAAGTCTGTGACGGATAGGTCAAGACACCGGATGTTTGGCTATATCGATGTGGATAGAATTGGAGTATCTTCTATTACTGATGTTCGATATGGAAAGAACCAAAGTCCGTGAATAAGAACGTGCCACCACCCCGATTGGGAGTGTAGGTGGGTGTATGTTCTTATTCAGATCGGGATCCCTAGATTAGGATGAGTCAAGTCAGAGTCTATGAGTCACGGAGTGTGATTCAGAGTTTATATTGATTCATGTTTTGATTTTGATACATGTTATGAATATCTGTTTCATGCTGTTATATTTGTTTATATGAAATGCATGTATACATGATTTATACTGGGAATGTAATTCTCACCGGAGTTATCCGGCTATTGTCTTGTTTGTATGTGTGCATGACAAAAGGTGGGACAGGATCATGATCCGAAAGAGGATGAGAGATGATAGTTAGCGTGGAGATCCGGGCCCAGAAGCAGAATAGGATTCAGCACTGGATGTATAGCTGTTGAACCTAGTTAATATAGAGACATGTAGTACATGATTTGTACTTTATATTGACATGTATAACAGATAGATTACTGTTACGTTTCCGCATTTATAAATTAGAAAGGAAAAAAAATTAGTCCCACTTTCTTAATTGTTATATTTGACATTAATATGATTAAGACATGAATTAGCGTCCGGGTCCTCACAGCAGGTAGTATCAGAGCGATAGATCCTTTAGACTGAGATAGGAGCTATTGAGCGGGGTAGAATGAGTTTTCTTTCTTTGCTTTTGATTGCTAGCATGATTTACTGCTTTAATACATGTTTACCTATTTATTTTATTTGATTGGGAATATGTATTATTTGAAAATGAACCAGAACCGATTCTTGATCAGCATTAAGATGATCAAAGGAGGACTGAAACAGGTTTGTTGTATTTGGCTACTAATTCTTTTGGTAATCAGATATACCTCCTCGAAGAATTCGAGAACCGGGTAGTACTTTGAGTTATCAGATGGATGTGTCAAAAACCCCGATGGAAATAATGTTGAAGAGGTTTCAGTCATTTCAACCGCCGATTCTGAATGGTACTGAGATGTCTGATGACTGTGAGAGTTGGCTGAATGAGATTGAAGTGCTGTTTGATTCACTTGAGTACCCAGATGAATGCAGAGTTAGATTGATTGGGCATCAGTTATATGAAGTCGCAAAGAGCTGGTGGATCGCAACCAAAGAAGTCTTGGAACAGCAGGGTACCGTGATTACGTGGAAAATCTTTAAAGCTGAGTTTCATAAAAGATTTCTTCCAGCATCGTATCGACAAGATAAGAGTAGAGAGTTTGCCAACTTGACACAGGGCCAGATGAATATTGAAGAATATGTGGCAAAATGTCCTACTTTATTACGTTTTGTTCCTCAGGTGGCTGGGAATGATAAAGCTGTAGTTGATCAATTCATCAGCGGATTGAATCCTGAAATATCTACATTGATGAATGTGGAACGACCCCTTTATTTTGCTGATGCCTTGAACAAGGCAAAGAGAGCTGAGGCAAGTTTGATACAACAACGAGAAATGTCGTATGTTGCTCACCCCCAGAAACAACAACCTCCAGCCCAATTCTTACAATCATAGTCTAGATTTGATAGTGGCAGTACTAGTGGGGGAAATAAAGATTTCTTGAAAGCTCACAAGAAACAGTTTAAGAAATTGGGGAGTGGTTCGTCGAGCTCCAGTAGTTCTAGCCCGAGTTATACTGGAGTTTATTGCAGAACTTGTGGAGGAAGACATTTCACAGAGCAATGCCAAGGAGTACTTGGTAGTTGCCATATCTGCAGACAATCGGGACATTTTGCTAGAGTTTGTCCACAGAGGGGTTTCTAACGATCTCAGGGAGCAGAACCATCTGGATCAGTGGCACCGCCTGGTAGACAATCATCGGTTGTTCGCTCTTTCCTACCACCCCCTACTCAGACACAACCAGGGCCAGAAGAAAGCCATGGTGGTGGTAGTAACCGAGGAACGGATCCAGGATGCACTTGAGGATGTAGTGGCAGGTAATCGATCTTTTATGATTATTCTGCGTATATATATATATATATATATATATATATTGAGGAATATTCGTACATCCTGTATATGATTTCTGAATGAATTGCATTGATATATGCTTTATTTGTTGAGTCCGTAGTTACTGCAGTAGTTATCTCCTTACCTGTTGGGAAAGAAGTTTGATATTAGTGAATTATGTGAGACATCGGATACTGCAATAGGATAAGAATGAGATTGAGTTAGCTTGTGTTGTACTGATATTATCTGATTTTGACCGCATTATTGATATTGATGTGTTGGCCAAGTACAGAGCTATCGTAGACTATTCCCAGGAAATGGTAAGATTCGGACCTGAAATGGCCGAAGAATGAACATGGTATGGTAAGGATTCTGGATTTAGAATACCTTTGATATATGTTATGTTCATGACTTGATGATTATCGAAAGGAACGGAGTGATTCCTTATGTATTTAGTTGATTTATTGGGATGGAACATATCATTGACTGATTTGCAAGTGACAGGAGCGTTGCTAAAGTCGTCCCAGATGAGCTTCCGGGTTTGCCGTTAATCAGGAAGATTGATTTCAGCCTTGACTCGATATTAGGTACTGTTATTACTTCTAGAACACCGTACCGAATGATACTGATTGAATTGAAAGAATTGAAAGATCACTTAAAAGATTTACGGCCTGAGAGTTACATCTGATTGAGTGTTTCTCGCTCGAGATGTATCAGCTATATTGGTGAGTTGATAAACTCTGTGTTCAGAATATTTTGATAATTCTCTAATTTGTTGATCTATGATATCCTGGTATATTCGAAGATTATAACTGATTTTGTTAAATATCTGAGTATTGTATTGAATATTCTGGTAACTGGAAAGTGGTATACAGAAACTGTTGAAATTTGCATCTTGTTTGTGATAGATTGTACTCAGGGTTTGTTATATCTGAAGATGATATATCTAGTGATTTTAACACAGTTGAGACCGCGATCAGTTGGCTGAGATTGATATCCGTGTCAGAGATTTACAGTCCTATGAGTTCAGCAGGCTATTATATCTGACTGTTGTTTAAATCTGATTAAGAATTGTTATTTTTCGGGAGCAGCATGTGATACAGATCGTATACAGTTGAGATTCGATACCGTTCAAGCCGAACCAGAGCTGATTTTGAAAGATAAAACAGTTCAGAAAGTTGATCAAAATGGGCAGAATTTGATTATCGATAGTCAGAACAAAGTATCGATCAGAATATCAGGTAGGTGATACTGCATTTTATATGAATACCCGATGGGTTGTGCCAGATATTTCGGATTTGAAATGACGGATGTTGTCAGAAATGCACAATAGTTGATTTAACATTTATCCTGATAGAAACAGATGAGATCAGATGTGGCAGAATTTGTATTGAAATGTCTGAATTACCGGCAGATAAAGACTAAAAGAATGAAAACCAGGAGATTGGTTATATAACTTATCGATTCCTGCATGGAAATGGGATTACATTTTTAGGGATATCGTGATGAAGTTACCGCATTCCTCTCGGAATTGAGCATTGATTGAGTGAGGAATGATAGACTGATCCAGTCTGCGTGTACTAGCTCGTACATGAAAACGTACAGATATAATTCTATTACTGAAATTGCTGACGAAGAGGTGATCAGATTACATAGAGTGTCGAGAGTTGATTATATCAGACCGTGATTTTGGTTGACTTTGCACGTTTGGCAGAGTGTACAGCAAGAGTTGGGTACGAGATTATATCTGAGTACTGCATATTATTCACCTACTGACGGACAGTCAGAGGGGATTATCCAGATTTTGGAGAATATGCGTAGAGCTGTAGTGCTTGATTTTAGCACTGATTGGCAGGATTCATTGCCATGTGATGAGTTTACGTACGACCACAACTATCAGACGAATATAGAAATGACACCATTTGAAACGTTGTACGGTAAGAGGTATAGATTCCCTCATGATTTGAAATGATATCTTGAAGGTTCCGGACATTGAACCTGATATGATTAGAGATGTAACTGAAAGGTGAAGCTTATTCAGAAAGAAATGAAGACAGCTCAGAATAGACATATTAAATATGCCAACGTCAGAAGATGACCGTTGATATTTAGGCAGAAGACTGAATATTAAATTAAATGGAATTAAACGGATTGATTACAGCTGTTGATGTTGATTTGTTATGAGCTATTGATAGATATATACGGATGTTGTATAGCCAATATTCTGAGATTGATTCTATCAGAGTTACTTCAAGTGGTACTATGACATTATATTTCTTGAAGTATTATTCCAGATTGAAATCAGAATCAGTAAAAGAGAGATAATTCAGAATGAAGACTATTATGCTGTTCAATAGAGTTGTTAGAATACCGAAGAAGCTATTTGGAGAAACAGAATCTAATATGAGACAACGAATTCCAGAATTGTTTCATTGGAGTAAGTTTTTCTTTTAGCTTCTGTATATATATCTCCTTCTTGTATCTGATTTGGTATCTGATCTGATTACCTGTGATATACGAGTGATTGCTTGTGATTTCGGGGAAGAAATCATATTTTAGAGGGGCAGAAATGTAAGGCCCGAAGATTTTGATTACCGTAATCTGAAATGATTTGGTAGTAATTGATATGATTATAGACAGAAAGGATTAGACTGGAAGACGGAAGAAAAAACATGAATTATGATTTGAGGATGATATGACATTGAAGAAGACATGGAATTGAAAAGGGGTGTATGTGCATGAGTGACGGGCAGAGAAGTGCGCGCATATGCGCCGAGTAGTGGCGCACATATGAAAGAGGATCGGTTTTAGGGTGTTCAAATGCGCAACGGAAGTTCAAAATGTTTAAGGGCATGAAAACCGAAATTTTAAGGGAAAAATTTCTTGAACACCTCATGTACTAGTGTGTAACATATACAAAACACAAAATATGACATTCATAGTGTGTTTAGAAGATATACCTATCAATCTCAAAGATTGATGTAATGGCTCCAAAAAAGTTATAAACAACTTGGCTCTTCAAAGGCAAGACAAATCTACAAGCTCTCCTCCTTTGAGCACTCATTGCCCAAATATTAAGCCCACCACCAACTAGCTAGATCCCCTCTTATTTTGCACTAGAAAAATAAAAGGATTTTTCAAAGAGAAGTGTATTGTTTCCTCAACAATTGAAGAACAAAATGGAGAGAAAAATGAGGAGAAAAATGTCCTCAAAATTTCGGCCAACTTGATGTGTAGGAAGGGAAGGGAAGACTTTTTCTTGGTCTTTGAAAAAGTAAAGAGACCACGTTTAGCATGCCATGCAATTTTTTAATAAAAAGTATTCCCCAACTCTTCACCTCCCAAGCATGCAATGTGACTTGGGCTTGTAACTATTACTAGGCCCATAGACTTTATTTAAATGTCTCAAACACATTTGAGTCTATTTAAAACTTTACTTGATTTTACTCAAGTCCACTAGTTTAATAATTATTTCTAATTGGGCTCCACAAGGCCCAATGTTATTTAATTAATCCAACACTTGAATTAATATAATTATTTGTACTCTACTAGGTCCACTAGTGTTTAATTAATTCGACACTTGAATTAATTTAATTTAGTCCATAATCATGTTTATGAAAATCACAATTTTCAAATACATTATTTATTTGGCCAACTTTTAATTTAGGAACACTTCCACAAATTAAAAGTTACATTTCCCTCTTAGAAGTCATACTGCTATTTATCCTTACGCTTATAAACTCCTTTATAAGCCGTTCAACACATTGAATTATTTTACTTCTCAACGGGATCTAGAAAGCTAGTACTTGTGTGGCCCTTCAATGGTTCATTGATACAACTAGCCGTGGTTTCACATCTCCATGTGATTCGGACTAAACATGTCCTTATACGAGCATACCCCAATTTGCTCCATTCTTACTTATCAACTCCTTGATAACAAGAACGTCAGAACTCAAGTCTGATAGTACCCAACCAATCATGTTAAACGCCTAGCAGCATCGCTTACATGATTCCCTAGGTATCAAATGATAGTGCCTGCAAGAACCATTCAATTATGGTTAGCGTACAGTACGGTCCCTTCAACTCATATATCCTGACCGATTCGACAACCATTGGTATATCGAGAGTTGTCAATGAATCGATACTATGTGTCATGTCGTAGTTGCATCGATGGTGTAATCTATGAAACCCCTTTCATAATTACCACCATACTCTGATCAGAGATTTCATACTACACATACATGAGAACACATAGGATATCCATACCCGAAGGTAAGCGGTGAATCCCCGACTACAATGCATCGACTCCTATATGTTTCAACAAAACACCCAACCTTGCCACCTGATGACCCCTTGAGAGTCGGTAATTAAGTCAAAGTGCAATGCTAGCACATAGAGTCTCAATGTTGTCCCGGGTCATAAGGACTAATGGTGTACAACCATAAACTAGGACGTTTCCACTCGATAAGTGAGAACCACTTGGAAAGTCCTTTATGGAGGGTTGTTCATAGCACTCTACAAGGAGCACCTATCTGCATGCTCGGACATCACAATGTCCCCTACCAATGAAACATGGTACTCACATCGCAGATACTAGTCTCGAACTCGAGCGTTCTATATCCTTCTTAGCGGCGGCTGAATCGACTAGGAACTGTTTAGAATATACAGTATTCCAAATATGAGTTTCATGATACTCATCATATGAGCATCTCATATTCTTTCTACTATTTGTATATTCAAGGGCTTTATCTATGCAACTAGCATGGGTATTCAGATAAAGATGTGCCAATAATAATTTCAAATATTATTAAAATAAAGATTGTTTATACATAGAGTTTCATTGTGAACACTCAGCCAACACTTGGCTCGACGTGCACCTACTCTAACAATCTCCCACTTGCACTAGAGCCAACTACCCATATGCTTCAAACCCATCGATTCGCGATGTTTCTCGAATAATGGTCCAGGTAAAGGCTTAGTTAGTGGATCATCAACATTATCTGCGGAGCCAACTTTGTCAATCGAGACTTATCCTCTTTCCACAATCTCTCGGAGGATGTGGTACTTTCTCAATACATGTTTGGACTTCTGATGAGACCTTGGCTCCTTTGCTTGAGCTATAGCTCCCGTGTTGTCACACAACAGCGGGACAGGAGCAACTCCATAGGAACGACGTCCAACTCTTGGATGAAATTCCTTATCCAAACAGCCTACTTTACTGCATCTGATGCAGCAATGTATTCGGCCTCAGTGGTGGAATCCGCAGTACTGTCTTGCATGGAACTCTTCCAAGAGACAGCAACACCATTGAGCATGAATACGAACCTAGAGGTTGACTTCGAGTCATCGATATCCATTTGGAAGCTAGAGTCGGTATAGCCTTCCAATTTCAATTCCCCACCCCCATAGACCAAGAACAATTCATTGGTCCTTCTCAAATACTTGAGGATGTCTTTCACAGCTTTCCAATGTGGAAGACCGGGGTTCGATTGATATCTACTCACTACACTTAGTGCGAAAGCCACGTCAGAACGTGTAGATATCATCCCATATATGATGCTAGCAATCGCAGATGCATAAGAAATGCTTGTCATCGCCGCTATCTCTGCATCAGTCTTGAGAGACATAGACTTGGATAGGGACACGCCATGACACATTGGTAGATGTCCTCTCTTGGACACATCCATCGAGAACCACTTCACGATGATATCAATGTATGTGGACTGGGTGAGACCAGGCAATTTTTTCGATCTATCTCTATAGATCTGTATTCCCAATACAAAAGATTCTTCACCCAAGTCCTGCATCGAGAATGTAATGCCCGAGATCTTAGTTTGATACTTTTGAGTTATCTCATATTATGAATAAGGGAATGGAAGAACAGACATGGAGAGGCGACGTTGCAATTTGAGTTTTTGGGGTACAGTAGAGACACGCACCCGCGCCATAAAAGTGACCGCACCTGCGGTGTTGGGACAGAGAGGGCAACGCACCCGCGGTCCAAAAGCTAGCGCACCCGCGGTCGTTCCTTCTGAATTTGTTGGAAGTGTTACAGTAAGCTTGGCGCACCCGCGGTGCAATGTGTAGCGCACCCGCGGTGTGACGTGCAGAATAAAGAATGAAACATGTGTCTTCACCATGCAAGATATATATATGATTTGTACTTCATTCCTTCATTCTCCAGCTGCAAGGAACGAGAGCAAGGTTCAGAACTCCTCAACTCTCATTATAGCTTAGATTTTGAATTGTGAAAGATCGAGCCACCCGAATTTCGATCCGACTTCGGTTCCGTACTCCTCTTGTTACCAGCTACAATAAGATATTGCCTTGACAAGCTTCAACATCGAGACTTCGACATCAACAAAGATTGAACAACGAAAGGTATAATTCAATGTTTGATTGGGGAGATATAACTCGAATCAGATCCGGTTGAGTTTCCCACAAATCACATACTAGATTTCTATACCTTGTTATGTTGTGCTTTATATTGATTATATACAAGCATTGAGATAGGAGAGTCATTGGCAGATATGCCAAGTTTCTAGACGTTCGGTGGTATCGAGGCATAGGAGAAGATCGACTCCGATTGTAGATATTCGATACAGACAGGGCCGAAGTCTAGGAATAAGACGTACCGCCACCCCGATTGGGAGAGTAGGTGGGAGACTTGTTACGTCTTATTCACACCGGGATCCCTAGACTTAGATACGAGTCGAGTCAAGGATATGAGTTTGATTTAAATTGCTTGCCTTATATTAATTATGTTTCATAGACTATTCATGATAGGATTTTCATGATTGATATTGTGTATATGCATGTGTACATGTTTTATACTGGGATTCGTTCTCACCGGAGTTTCCGGCTGTTGTTGTGTCTGTATGTGTGCATGACAACAGATGGGACAGGATCAGGGTCGAGACAAAGATGAGAGATCGAGATAGCTTGGTCATTTCGGGCGTAAGAAGACAGCTAGATGTTCTACATGTACTATGTAGTTTGTTAATAACACTGGTTTGTATAAACGAAACAGAACAAGACATGTACTTACGTTTGTTGAAATAAAATAGAGTTAACCTTGACGCATGATTTATATATAGTTGTTTTGATGTTAAAAGCAAAATTTTGACCCACATTTTCTAGCAAAGATCCAATTAATCCCAAAGACAAGTGAGTCAGAGCCCGTGTCCCCACAACAGGTGGTATCACAGCAGTAGGTTCTGTAGACTGAAATAGAAGTGAATGAGCGGGGTAGATCGAGTCGTCTTCCTTGCTTTTATTGTGCTAGCATGATTTATTGCTTTCCCCATTACAAGTTGTATTGTTATCTGAGTTGATTACAGCATGTATTTGCAAAGACTGAATCAGAACCGATTCTGGATCAGAGGTATATGATCAGAGGAGGAATGAGATAGATTGTATAGATTGTGTATTAATCCGTTTGATAATCAGATATGCCTCCTCGACGAGTACCGCAACCAGTACTAGGTCGGGCACCAGAACAGGACAGTACATCCAATGATCCGATGGATGTGACCGCTACACCGATGGAGACTTTGCTAAAGAGGTTTCAGTCGTTTCGACCACCGACACTGAAGGGCACAGAAAATTCAGTTGAGTGTGAAAGTTGGCTCGATAAACATTCATTCTTGTAAATGTTACAAACACCTTTGCTAAATAAACAAGAATATCCATCTTTATCAAGCATAGAAATGGAAACAATGTTTTTCACCAAATCAGGTACAAACAAAACATCATAACTTAAAATCATTGTTCAACAGTAAGTAAACATTTCCCACGGCCTTGGCAGCAACTCTTGCTCCATTGCCCAACCTCAAGAAGGTCTCACCTTCTTTAAGTCTCCTACTTCTTCCCATCCTCTGTAACTCATTACAGAGACTGTGAGCCACAGCCGGTATCAAATACCCAAGAAGTAGAGTTAATTAAATTGTTTACTCCAATGTAGGAACATACCATTTAAAGAACCTTTCTGGGCAAGATATTCTCTGCAGTTACGCCTCCAATATCCTGGCTTCTTGCAGTGATGACAAATATCAACAGTCTTGTCAGCCTTGACTGGTGTGGCTGCCACAACGGAACTCAGAGCTAGCATCTTCAAGGGCACGTTCTTCTTGGGACGTTGGAAAGAACGCTTCTTTCCCTTCCCACGTGGATCAATCTTTGTACCAGATGAAGAACCCACATAATGAACCGAATTCTCATCATTCATAGAAGCCTGCATTTAACACTTGGCTTTCAAGTAATGGTCACACCATTCCTTGTAAGTCTGCAATTCCTCAGGAGTGCAGTCAGTCAGAGCCTCAACAGGGGACAACTTAGTAAGTGTATAATCTATCCTTTCCGAATTCAAGACGATTTTCAGATTTCTTAGCCAATTGAGGTAATTAGGTCTGGTTAATACGTGTTTGTCGAGTATTACAGATAGCGGATTGCGAATCGAAGACATTTTCAAAAAGTATTGACAAGTAAAACAGATAAATGTTAATGACTATTTTAAAATATTTAGTAAGATATGAAGTATGGACTTTTATTTTATAAATGTTTACTCCCACTGTTTTGACATCTTTCACTACCCTCTAGTGAAAACGGGAAACTCCTTTCCTCATTAGGTACGCAAGGTCCAATTAACGAATTATGATCCTGAATAATATCAGCCAATCACAATTCCTAAAAGGTAGTTTCCAATTGCATCACCATGCAACCCTCTACGTAAACTTTTGTCTCACGTTTGATTAGGACCCAATAATATGACATCGTTCATCTTTACGTGTCAAGCCTTACCCATCGATGTTGAACCTTAATGGACGGTCGCCATGAGTTCCCTCAATAATATGAGCCGAAATCATGGGAGTTCCACGTAGTTCACATCACCATGTCAATGGATGTCACAGCTTTCCGGCACCCAGGGCCCCCCCAATAATATGAGCCGAGCCCTGAGCACGGGTAGCGTTCATCATGCACCCATTATCGATGGAAGACATGGAAACTATAAACAAATTTATAATTCCCCTTTTCGGGCTTGATATTAATTTTGAAACTTATTCAAAATGAGGGTTTTTAATTTTGAAAGGTCTCATCATTAATTTTATTTAAAAGCTTTCCATGTTTGATCGTATGTTTGCCGGATCGATGCAACTTTATTATTATCATAATAATAACGCACATACTCATTATTCATAACATATCATGCATATATTATAAACAGTAAACAAAACAAGGATGATCAATCTCCCAAATACTAATGGAATGCAAGGGATGCAAATGCAACTATTACATATGCTTCCAATATTTACATGTCTTCGATCTTCATAATCACCAAGGCCACCATCTTCCAATCTTGATCATCCACTATACTAATATTTACAAATAAATATCCATGGCAAATAGGGATACATCTCATGGGGGTGGGAACGGGCCATAAACCAAGCCCACTTTATAAATTGATAATTATTACAATCATTCAACACAAAATATCCTAGCATACACCTAGCAAATTGGGCTTGGGATTTTGATCATCCTTCATGCATAATATTGAAAGGGATCGATTTTAGGTGCCCGAATGCGCAACGGATGTAAGGCTTGGGATTCATTAGTCTTCATTGATGTGATATTCGAAGATATAAGAATGCATGACAAGTAATGAGAGGCATTAAATGAGATTATGAAGGGTTGCATGAAGTCTAGACCGCACCCGTGCTATGAACAAGACCGCACCCGCGGTTGATGGACAGAAAGTTGGCTATTTTTACAGTAGGGTCACCGCACCCGCGGTCCAAGAAAGAGTGCACCCGCGGTTGATGGACAGAAAGTTGGCTATTTTTACAGTAGCAACACCGCACCCGCGGTGCCAAAGTGACCGCACCTGCGGTCGATTTTTCTGAATTTTTGGATGGCCTGCCGAAGCTTGAGCGCAGCCGCGGTATAGGAGCTACCGCACCCGTGGTCATACGTGTTTGCTGAAGAATTAAACACTTGCCCTTAACCATGCAATATAATGAGTTGTCCTTGTTCCTTTCCTTCTTCAGCAGATAGAACCGAGAGATTTAGGGGAGAAAGCTTCAACTTTTCTTGTGCTCTTAAGCTTGTGATTTTGAAAGATTCACACATCCAAACTTTAATCCGATTTCGGTTTTGAGCTCCTCTCTTCAAGGGCTATCAAAGGATGTAAGTTTGGTTATGTTTCAGCATGTTTTGAAGTTTACGTGTTGGGGAAATTCTGTTATGCTTATAATCATATGTTCTTGAGATCATGGACATCGTAGAAACGTAAACGGATCGAGAAAATGAGGGCATATGCAATTGTTATGAATTGCCAGCATATATATGTATGAGCTTATGCAGATTTTGAGATATGATACATAGATTGTGCTGATTATGAGTTGAGGATTAGGATTTGTTGAGATATGTTGAGATTTGAATGGACCGGTATCGAGAAACTATGCCGTTATACCGTCGAATTGTATCAAGATTTGATATTGAACCGTACTAGTATTAGTTTGAGTTGTGATTTGATATTGTGAATCTCAACATTGTCATTTCAGATTTGATTGACAGGTTCGATATCCCTACTGCGAGACTTCGATTTATTTCGACGATAAGAAGGTATAATTCATGTGACTTTGGGGAGATATAACTCAAATGAGATTCAATTTGAGTTTCCCAACAAAAATCACATACTAGAATAGTTGTTAATCTTTTGATATGATTATGCATTCATAGATTTATATTCATGCATCTAAGATAGGAGAGTCATTGGCAGATTTGCCAAACTTCTAGATGTTCGGTGAATCGACGCATAGGAGAAGACTTTCTCCGATTGTAGACATTCGATACAAACATGACCGAAGTCTAGGAATAAGATATACCGTCACCCCGATTGGGAGGGTAGGTGGCAGACAGTGACGTCTTATTCACACTGGGATCCCTAGAGCTAGAGTCGAGTCGAGTCAAGACATGATTTGATTTGAATTGCATGCTTATATTGATTTGGTTTCATAGACTATGGAACCTATTACTTTTGACTTTACTCATGACAGTATGCTTCATGATTTATATTTTGTATATGCATGTATATCATGTTTTATACTGGGATTTGTTCTCACCGGAGTTTCCGGCTGTTGTTATGTCTGTATGTGTGCATAACAACAGGTGGGGCAGGATCAGGGTCACGACAGAGATGAGAGATCGAGATAGCGTGGTGACTTCGGGCGCAGCAGATTACTAGTGGTTTCTTTTACTAGACATGTACTATATTTTGATTATGGTTGGGATTGAACCCTAGTTTGTATATAAGTGTTGAAACAAGACATGTTTGTACTTATGGTTGTTGAAATAAAGTAGAGACATTTTGCTTTATTTATACATTTGATTTAATGTTAAAAGAAAAATTTTGACCCACATGTTCTAACAAAGATCCAATTATCCCAAAAAGAATGGAGTTAGAGCCCGGTCCCCACAACTGGAAGTTCAAAAATCTTTGAAAGGTAAGAAAACCGAAATTTTATAGAAAACTTTTCGAACACCTTAGACTATGATGTGTAGTAAATACAAAAACACCAAAATGTCATACATAGGGTGTTTATAGAAATGTACCTATCAATCTTAAAAGATTGATGATGGCTCCAACTAAGGTGTAAACACCTTAGCTCTTGAATGGCAAGACAATCTTCAAGCTTCCCTTTGAGCCCACCTTGCTCAAATATTTATCCCACCACCAACTAGCTAGAACCACTCTAATTTTGCACTAGAAAAATTAGAGCATTTTTCTTTGAGAAGTGTATTGTTTCCTCAACCATTGAAGAACAAAATTGGAGAGAAAGTGAGATGCAAAATTTCGGCCATATACTTCTTGAATGAGGGGGGAAGAGTTGTCTTGATTGTGGGAAAAGTAGTAATCACTTTTGCATGCCAAACAATTTTTAATGAAAAAATATTCCACAACTCTTCACCTCCCAAGCATGCAAAACCTAGTGGGCTTGTAACATTTACAAAGGGCCCATGGACTTTTTAATTTAATTGTCTCAAACATATTTGAGCCCAATTAAACTTTACTTGATTTTTACTCAAGCCCACTAGTTAAATAATTATTTCCAATTGGGCTCTACAAGGCCCAATGTTATTTAATTAATTCAACATTTGAATTAATTTAGTCCATAATAATGTTTATGAAAATCACAATTTTCAAATACATTATTCACTTGGCCTACATTTAATTTAGGAACACATTCATAAATTAAAAATAACATTTCTCTCATAGAAGTCATACTTCTATTTTTCTTTACGCTTATAAACTCATTTATAAGCCGTTCAACACATTGAACTATTTTAACTTCTCAAAGGGATCTAGAAAGCTAGCACTTGTGTGGCACTCAATGGTTCATTGATACAACTAGCCGTGGGTTCACATCTCCATGTGATTCGGACTAAACATGTCCTTATATGAGCATACCCCAATTGCTTCATTTTTACTTATCAATTCCTTGATAACAAGAACGTCAGAACTCAAGTCTGATAGTACCCAACCAATCATGTTAAACTGCCTAGCAGCATCGCTTACATGATTCCCTAGGTATCAAATGATAGTGCCTGCAAGAACCATTCAATTATGGTTAGTGTAAAGTACGGCCCATTCAACTCATATATCCCGAGCGATTCGACAACCATTGGTTTATCAAGAGTTGTCAATGAATCGATACTATGTGTCATGTCGTAGTTGCATCGATGGTGTAATCTATGAAACCCCTTTCATAATTACCACCATACTCTGATCAGAGATTTCAACCTACATACACATGAGAACACATAGGATATCCATACCCGAAGGTAAGTGGTGAATCCCCAACTACAATGCATCGACTCCTATATGTTTCGACAGAACACCCAACCTTGCCACCTGATGACCCCATGAGAGTCGGCAAACAAGTCAAAGTGTAATTCTAGCACATAGAGTCTCAATGTTGTCCCGGGTTATAAGGACTAATGGTGTACAACCATAAACTAGGAAGTTTCCACTCGATAAGTGAGAACCACTTGGAAAGTCTTTTATGGAGGGTTGTTCAGTGCACTCTACCAGGAGCACCTATCTGCATGCTCGGACATTACAATGTCCATTACCAATGAAACATGATACTCAGATCGCAGATACTAGTCTCGAACTCGAGCGTCCTATATCCTTCTTAGCGGCGGCTGAATCGACTAGGAACTGTTTAGAATATACAGTATTCCAAATATGAGTTTCATGATACTCATCATATGAGCATCTCATATTCTTTCTACTATTTGTATATTCAAGGGCTTTATCTATGCAACTAGCATGGGTATTCAGATAAAGATGTGCCAATAATAATTTCAAATATTATTAAAATAAAGATTGTTTATACATAGAGTTTCATTGTGAACACTCGGCCAACACTTGGCTCGACGTGCACCTACTCTAACAATCTCCCACTTGCACCAGAGCCAACTACCCATATGCTTCAAACCCATCAATTCGCGATGCTACTCGAATAATGGTCAAGGTAAAGGCTTAGTTAGCGGATCATCAACATTATCTGCGGAGCCGACTTTGTCAATCGAGACTTATCCTCTTTCCACAATCTTTCAGAGGATGTGGTACTTTCTCAATAAATGTTTGGATTTCTGATGAGACCTTGGCTCCTTTGCTTGAGCTATAGCTCCCGTGCTGTCATACAACACCGGGACAGGAGAAACTCCATTAGGAATGACGTCCAACTCTTGGACGAAATTCCTTATCCAAACAGCCTCCTTTGCTGCATCTGATGCAGCAATGTGTTCGGCCTCAGTGGTGGAATCCGCAGTACTGTCTTGCTTGGAACTCTTCCAAGAGACAGCAACACCATTGAGCATGAATACGAATCCAGAGGTTGACTTAGAGTCATCGATATCGCTTTGGAAGCTAGAGTCGGTATAGCCTTCCAATTTCAGTTTTCTACCCACATAGACCGAGAACAACTTATTGGTCCTTCTCAAATACTTGAGGATATCTTTCACAGCTTTCCAGTGTGGAAGACCACGGTTGGATTGATATGTACTCACTACACTTAGTGCAAAAGCAATGTCAGGACAGTGTAGATATCATCCCATACATGATGCTACCAATCGCAGGTGCATAAGGAATGCTTGTCATCGCCGCTATCTCTGCATCAGTCTTGGGAGACATAGACTTGGATAGGGACACGCCATGACACATTGGTAGATGTCCTCTCTTGGACTCATCCATCGAGAACCGCTTCACGATGGTATCAATGTATGTGAACTGGGTGAGACCAAGCAATCTTTTTTATCTATCTCTATAGATCTGTATTCCCAATACAAAAGATGCTTCACCCAAGTCCTGCATCGAGAACTTACTCGCTAACCATATCTTAGTTGATTGCAACATCCCTACATCATTCCCAATGAGTAGAATGTCATCAACATAAAGCACAAGGAATGTCACAGCACTCCCACTGACCTTCTTATACACAGGGTTTCTCAGGATTCTTAGCAAAACCAAACTCTTTGATTGTACTATCGAATCTGAGGTTCCAACTCTTAGATGTCTGCTTTAGACCATAAATAGATCTTTGAAGTTTGCATACCATATGCTCACTTCCGACAGATGTAAACCCTTCAGGTTGAGACATGTAAATCTCTTCCTTAATATCCCCATTAAGAAAGACTGTCTTGATATCCATCTGCCATATCTCATAGTCATACTATGCAGCTATGGCTAGCAATATCCTTATGGACTTGAACATTGCAACTGAGAAAAGGTTTCCTCAAAGTCAACTCCTTGTCTTTGAGTATATCCTTTGCCACCAATCGCGCCTTGAAGGTCAATACCTTCCCATCCGCCCCAAGTTTCCTCTTGTAAATCCATTTACACCCTATAGGAACAATTCCCTCAGGTGGATCCACGAGATTCCACACTTGGTTCGAATGCAAGGAGTTCATCTCAGATTCCATCGCTTCAAGCCACTTGGATGAATCGGCATCAGATAACGCTTCCTTGAAGGTCCTTGGATCACATCCATGGTTAGGCTCATCATGGCCCTCTTCAAGAAGCAGACCATACCTCATAGGTGGTCTCGAGACTCTCTCGGATCTTCTAGGAGCTTGTATCTCCTCTCTTGGCTCTTCGGGTGTGGGTTCTATAATTGTGGATGTCTCTCGAACCTCTTCGAGTTCTATCATCTCCCTCCCCTTTTCTATCCAATAGAATTCCTTTTCCATAAAGGTTGCATTCCTAGAAACAAACACCTTTGTTTCTTGGGGATGATAGAAGTAATATCCAACAGAATTCTTTGGATATCCCACAAAGTAACATAAAATGGATCGACTATCAAATTTATCTCCCACTACCTTCTTCACATAAGCTGGGCACCCCCATATTCTAAGATAAGAATATTTGGGTGGCTTACCCATCCATATCTCATATGGTGTCTTGTCAACTGCCTTTGAATGGACATTGTTCAACAACAGTGCCGCTGTCTCGAGCGCATATCCCCAAAAGGATGGCGGCAACTCCGTGAACCCCATCATAAACCGAACCATGTCCATCAAAGTCCGGTTACGACGCTCCGAAACACCATTCAACTGCGGTGTAGAGGGCGGAGTCCACTGCGAGAGAATCCTATTCTCCCTAAGATACTCTTGGAACTCGGCACTCAAGTACTCACCACCTCGATCCGATCGAAGTGTCTTGATGCTTCATCCCAACTGTTTCTCTACTTCACTTCTGAGTTCTTTTAACTTTTCAAAGGCTTCAGACTTGTATTTCATCAAATACACATACCCGTACCTCGAAAAGTCATCGGTAAAGGTGATGAAGTAGGCATGTCCATGCTTAGTGGTGATGCTAAGCGGACCGCACACATCAGTATGGATCAAATCCAATAACCCTTTCGCTCGCTCCACGTGGCCCTTAAAGGGAATTTTGGTCATCTTTCCTTTTAGAAAGGATTCACAAGTCGTGAGAGCATTAATATCAGACATATCAAACATGCCTACTCCCACTAGCTTGTTCATCCTTCTTAGGGAAAATATGTCCTAATTGAGCATGTCATAATTGTGCCGAATTTAGAGTATCTTGTTTTCGCTTGTTTGTTGTTGTTATTGCTTGGACATTGTTTAGTGGAATATCTTTCAATTTTAAGTTATAGAGATCGTTTTCAAGTTCTCCAGTACCAATTAAACATTCATTCTTGTAAATGTTGCAAACACTTTTGCTAAATAAATAAGAATATCCATTTTTATCAAGCATATAAATGGAAACAATGTTTTTCACCAAATCAGGTACAAACAAAACATCTCTTAAAATCAACTTAAAATCATTGTTCAACAATAAGTAAACATTTCCCACGGCGTTGGCAGCAACTCTTTCTCCATTGCCCAATCTCAAGAAGGTCTCACCTTCACTAAGCCTTCTACTTCTTCCCATCACATGTAACTCATTACAGAGATGTGAGCCACAACCGGTATCTAATACCCAAGAAGTAGAGTTAATTGAAATGTTTACTTAAATTTAGAACATACCATTTCCAGAACCTTTCTGGGAAAGATATTCTCTGCAGTTACGCCTCCAATGTCCAGGCTTCTTGCAGTAATGACATATGTCAACAGTCTTGTCAGCCTTCACTGGTATGGCTGCCACAGCGGGACTCGGAGATTGCTTCTGCAAGGGCACGTTCTTCTAGGGACGTTGGAATGAACGCTTCTTTCTCTTCCCATGTGGACCAATCTTCGTACTAGATGAAGAATCCACATAAAGAACCGACTTCTCATCATTCATGGAAGCCTGCATATAACACTCAGCTTTCAAGTCATGGTCACACCATTCCTTGTAAGTCTGCAATTCCTCAGGAGTGCAGTCAGTCGGAGCCTCAGCAGGGCACGACTTAGTCAGTGTATATGCTATCCTTTCCGAATTCAAACAATTTTAAAGTTTCTTAGCCAAGTGAGGTAATTAGGTTTAGTTAATATGTGTTTTTCGAGTATTGCAGATAATGGATTGCGTATCGAAGACATTGTCAATTTGTACTGAAAAGTAAAACAGATAAATGTTGATGACAATTTTAAAATATTTAGTAAGATATAAAGTATGGACTTTTACTTTATAAATGTTTACTCCCACTGTTTTGACATCTTTCACTACCCTCTAGTGAAAACGGGAAACTCCTTTCCTCAGTAGGTACGTAAGGTCCAATTAGCAAATTATGATCCCGAATAATATCAGCCAATCACAATTCCTAAAAGGTAGTTTCCAATTGCATCTCCATGCAACCCTCTACGTAAAATTTTGTCTGACGTTTGATTAGGTCCCAATAATATGACATCGTTCATCTTCACGTGTCAAGCCTTACCTATCGATGTTGAACCTTAATGGACGGTCGCCATGAGTTCCCCAATAATATGAGCCGAAATCATGGGAGTTCCATGTAGTTCACATCACCATGTCAATGGATGTCACAGCTTTCCGGCACCCAGGCCCCCCCCCCAATAATATGAGCCGAGCACCGAGTACGGGTAGCGTTCATCATGCACCCATTGTCGATGGAAGACATGGAAATTATAAACAAATTTATAATTCCCCTTTTCGGGCTTGATATTAATTTTGAATCTTATTCAAAATGAGGGTTTTTTAATTTTGAAAGGTCTCATCATTAATTTTATTTAAAAGCTCGCCATGTTTGATCGTATGTTTGCCGGATTCATGCAACTTTGTTATTATCATAATAATAACGCACATACTCATTATTTATAACATATCATGCATATATTATAAACAGTAAACAAACAAGGATGATCAATCGCCCCAATACTAATGGCCCGTGTGAGCTAAGCACGGGCCTAGGTCCAATCCTAGGGAAATGCATGAGATGCAAATGTAAGTATTACATAAGCTTCCAATATTTACATGTCTTCGATCTTCATAATCATCAAAGCCACCATCTTCCAATCTTGATCATCCACTATACTAATATTTACAAATAAATATCCATGGCAAATAGAGATACATCTCATTGGGTGGGAACGAGCCATAAACCAAGCCCACTTTAAATTTGATAATTATTAAAATCATTCAACACAAAATATCCTAGCATACACCTAGCAAATTGGGCTTGGGCTTTTGATCATCCTTCATGCTTAATATCACATATCATACACCATCAATTAATTATCACAATAATTAATTGATCCAATATTATATATCTTAAACCAATCACTAACCGCCACGATTATAAACTAAATTAACAAAGTATACAAACACCTTTGTCTACTTTGCAATTGATTTATTTATAACCGAATTTCTTGTAAATCACAATTTACTATAAATAATTAAAGTCCAACTTCAATTATTTATTTTATGAGAAAATATTTGCAACTTTTGTAATTTTAAACTTAAGGGCCCAAAAACACATTTTTCACAAAAAATATTTTGGCCCATTTAAAATTTCACAAATATGTTAGCCATCTAATGGCATACCAACTTCAAGGCCCATGACACTTTGATATTCCAAAACACTTTTGGAAACCCTAGTCGTCATCGCCGTTGCCGGATTCCGGCCAACTTACCAATTTTTTTTTATTTAAAATCAAAGGGCTGTTCGGGCAGCCCCTCGGGCTGCCCTTGCTGCCCGAAACGGGCAGCCCGAGCTGCCCGAAATGGGCAGCAACTTGCTTCCCAAAAAAACCCCAAAATCGGCCTTGAATTCGTTGCAACAAATCATCTCATGCGGTTAGAAATCGACCTCAATATAATATCTTGTATAAGCTACACAAAATAGTATCCATAGCTCATGATACCACTTGAAAGGGATCGATTTTAGGTGCCCAAATGCGCAACGGAAGTTCAAAAATCTTTGAAAGGTAAGAAACCGAAATTTTATAGAAAAATTTTCGAACACCTTAGACTATGATGTGTAGCAAATACAAAAATACCAAAATGTCATACATAGGGTGTTTATAGAAATGTACCTATCAATCTTAAAAGATTGATGATGGCTCCAACTAAGGTGTAAACACCTTAGCTCTTGAATGACAAGACAATCTTCAAGCTTCCCTTTGAGCCCACATGATGGCCCCTTGAGAGTCGGTAAACAAGTCAAAGTGCAATGCTAGCACATAGAGTCTCAATGTTGTCCCGGGTCATAAGGACTAATGGTGTACAACCATAAACTAGGACGTTTTCACTCGATAAGTGAGAACCAATTGGAAAATCCTTTATGGAGGGTTGTTCAGAGCACTCTACAAGGAACACCTATCTGCATGCTCGGACATCACAATGTCCCCTACCAATGAAACATGGTACTCACATCGCAGATACTAGTCTCGAACTCGAGCGGCCTATATCCTTCTTAGCAGCGGCTGAATCGACTAGGAACTGTTTAGAATATACAATATTCCAAATATGAGTTTCATGATACTCAACATATGAGCATCTCATATTCTTTCTACTATTTGTATATTCAAGGACTTTATCTATGCAACTAGCATGGATAACAGATAAAGAAGTGCCAAAATAATAAATTCAATCATATCACTTTCGAAAATTATAACAATTACATACACAGTCCGTTCTTTGATCTGACTTCAATTGTAAACTGATCAGTATATCCAGAACACATAATATCAGTTAAATCACAATTCCCCCAATATCATAATCTCAAACGATATCATAATTCAATAAAACTTACGTCCTGTTGTAGCTATCGTCGCTAGGAACACGATACCGAAGTCGGATTACAATTTGAACGGACCGATTTATCGCAAATCGAGTTATATGAAAGGTAAAGCTTAAGATTCTCCTAAGGCTTCTCGGTTCTTCCTTTTCCCTTTCTGAAGAAATTGAAGACAATTGTATATATATATCATGCATGCATAGGACGAGTGGCTCATTCTGAAGGCAGCACGTCTCGCGCATTTGCGCGACACTACTCGGCGCGTAACATAACGACATCTCACGCATATGCGCGCCTCACGTTCGCGCATATGTGCGCCCAACCCTCTGGACTCGATAATCACCAATGCATCTCCTCGCGCATATGCGCGTTCCTTCTTCGCGCACATGCGCCAACTTCTCTGGAATTCTTACTTGTGTTACTGGTCACCTCGCGCATATGCACGCTCATCATCGCGCATATGCACCAAGAGTTCTGTCTCACATCTTGGCACTTCGCGCATATGTTGTTAGAGTTGGTGCCCGTCGAGCCAAGTGTTGGCCGAGTGTTCACAATGAAACTCTATGTATAAACAATCTTTATTTTAAAATATTTGAATTTCTTATTTTGGCACTTCTTTATCTGTATACCCATGCTAGTTGCATAGATAAAGTACTTGAATATACAAATAGTAGAAAGAATATGAGATGCTCATATGATGAGTATCATGAAACTCATATTTGGAATACTGTATATTCTAAACAGTTCCTAGTCGATTCAGCCGCCGCTAAGAAGGATATAGGCCGCTCGAGTTCGAGACTAGTATCTGCGATGTGAGTACCATGTTTCATTGGTAGGGGACATTGTGATGTCCGAGCATGCAGATAGGTGCTCCTGGTAGAGTGCACTGAACAACCCTCCATAAAGGACTTTCCAAGTGGTTCTCACTTATCGAGTGGAAACGTCCAAGTTTATGGTTGTACATCATTAGTCCTTATGACCCGGGACAACATTGAGACTCTATGTGCTAGAATTACACTTTGACTTGTTTACCGACTCTCATGGGGTCATCAGATGACAAGATTGGGTGTTCTATCGAAACATATAGGAGTCGATCCATTGTAGTCGGGGATTCACCGCTTACCTTCGGGTATGGATATCCTATGTGTTGTCATGTGTATGTAGGTTGAAATCTCTGATCAGAGTATGGTGGTAATTATGAAAGGGGTTTCATAGATTACACCATCAATGCAACTACGACATGACACATAGTATCGATTCATTGACAACTCTTGATAAACCAATCGTTGTCGAATCGGTCGGGATATATGAGTTGAAGGGACCGTACTGTACGCTAACCATAATTGAATGGTTCTTGCATGCACTATCATTTGATACCTAGGGAATCATGTAAGCGATGCTGCTAGGCGTTTAACATGATTGGTTGGGTACTATCAGACTTGAGTTCTGACATTCTTGTTATCAAGGAGTTGATAAGTAAGAATGGAGCAATTGGGGTATGCTTGTATAAGGAAATGTTTAGTCCGAATCACATGGAGATGTGAACCCACGGCTAGTTGTATCAATGAACCATTTAGGATCACACAAGTGCTAACTTTCTAGATCCCGTTGAGAAGTAAAATAGTTCAATGTGTTGAATGGCTTATAAAGGAGTTTATAAGCGTAAATAAAAATAGAAGTATGACTTCTTTAAGGAGAATGTAACTTTTAATTTGAGGAAGTGTTCCTAAATTAAAAGTTGGCCAAACGAGTAATGTATTTGAAAATTGTGATTTTCATATACATTATGATAGACTAAATTAAATTAATTCAAGTGTTGAATTAATTAAACACTAGTGGACCTAGTAGAGTCCAAATAATTAAATTAATTCAAGTGTTGGATTAATTAAACACTCATGGGTCTTGTAGAGCCCAATTAGAAATAATTATTAAACTAGTGGGATTGAGTAAATCAAGTAAAGTTTAAATGGATTCAAATGTGTTTGAGACATTTAAATTAAAGTCCATGGGCCTTGTAATTGTTACAAGCCCAAGTAGAAGGCATGCAAGGGAGGTGAAAGGTTGGAGGCAACTTTTTCAATATCTAAGGCATGGCATGCAATTTTTTGCTTCAACTTTTTCCACAATCAAGAAAAAAATTCCTCCTTCTCTCCTCCCCTCACCATGAACAAAATTTTCATGTCATTCTCCACCATTTTTGCTTCTTCAATTGTTGATGAAAGCACATACTTTTCAAAGAAAAATGCTCTAATTTTTCTAGTACAAAATTAGATTGGATCTACCCTGTTAGTGGTGGACCTAATTTTGAAGGAAGAATTCCAAAAGCAAGGTGAAGCTTGTAGATTGTCTACCATCAAGAGCTAAGTTGTTTACAACTTAGTTAGAGCCATAATCAATCCTTGTGATTGATAGGTACATTTCTAAACACTCTATGTATGACATATATTGTGTTTTGTATTTGCTACACATCTTAGTAGAGGTGCTCGATTTTTCTTCTTGAAAAACAATTTTAAAACTTCCGTTGCGCTTCCGGTCACCGTAACCGATCCCCCTTTCAAGTGGTATCCTTCGAAAATAGAAAAAAAAATTTTTGCTTGTTGGCCGGAATACGGCGACGTAGCTCCGGCGACGGCGATGACGACTAGGGTTTTCAAAAGGTTTTTTAAAATATCAAAGTGTCATGGGCCTTGAGTTGTTGGGCCATTGGATGGCTAACATATTTGTGAAATTTAAATGGGCTAAAATGTTTTTGGGGAAAAATGATTTTTTGGGCCCTTAAGTTTAAATTTATAAAAGTTGCAATTATTTTCTCATGAAATAAATAATTTAAGTTGGACTTTAATTATTTATAGTAAATGGTGATTTACAAGAAATTCGGTTATAAATAAATTAATTAGAAAGTAGACAAAGGTGTTTGTCTACTTTGTTAATTTAGTTTATAATCGTGGCGGTTAGTGATTGGATCAAGATATATAATATTGGATCAATTAATTATTGTGATAATTAATTGATGGTGTATGATATGTGATATTATGCATGAAGGATGATCAAAAGCCCAAGCCCAATTTGCTAGGTGTATGCTAGGATATTTTGTGTTGAATGATTTTAATAATTATCAAATTTAAAGTGGGCTTGGTTTATGGCCCGTTCCTAACCCATGAGATGTATCCCTATTTGCCATGGATATTTATTTGTAAATATTAGCATAGTGGAAGATCAAGATTGGAAGATGGTGGCCTTGATGATTACGAAGATCGAAGACATGTAAATATTGGAAGCTTATTTAATAGTTGCATTTGCATCCCATGCATTTCCCTAGGATTGGACCTAGGCCCGTGCTTAGCTCACACGGGCCATTAGTATTGGGGCGATTGATCATCCTTGTTTTGTTTACTGTTTATAATATATGTATGATATGTTATAAATAATGAGTATGTGCGTTATTATTATGATAATAACAAAGTTGCATGAATCCGGCAAACATACGATCAAACATGGCGAGTTTTTAAATAAATTTAATGATGAGACCTTTCAAAATTAAAAAATCCTCATTTTGAATAAGATTCAAAATTAATATCAAGCCCGAAAAGGGGAATTATAAATTTGTTTATAATTTCCATGTCTTCCATCGACAATGGGTGCATGATGAACGCTACCCGTACTCAGGGCTCGGCTCATATTATTGGGGGGCCCTGGGTGCCGGAAAGCTGTGAGATCCATTGACATGGTGATGTGAACTACGTGGAACTCCCATGATTTTGGCTCATATTATTGAGGGAACTCATGGCGACCGTCCATTAAGGTTCAACATCGATGGGTAAGGCTTGACACGTGAAGTTGAAGGACGTCATATTATTGGGTCCTAATCAAACGTGAGACAAAAGTTTACGTAGAGGGTTGCATGGAGATGCAATTGGAAACTACCTTTTAGGAATTGCGATTGGCTGATATTATTCGGGATCATAATTCGCTAATTGAACCTTACGTACCTACTGAGGAAAAGAGTTTCCCGTTTTCACTAGAGGGTAGTGAAAGATGTCAAAACAGTGGGAGTAAACATTTATAAAGTAAAAGTCCATACTTTATATCTTACTAAATATTTTAAAATAGTCATCAACATTTATCTGTTTTACTTTTCAGTACAAATTGACAATGTCTTCGATACGCAATCCATTATCTGCAATACTCAAAAAACACATATTAACTGGACATAATTACCTCACTTGGCTAAGAAACTTGAAAATCGTCTTAAATTCGGAAAAGATAGCATATACACTGACTAAGTCGCGCGCTGTTGAGGCTCCGAATGACTGCACTCCTAAGGAATTGCAGACTTACAAGGAATGGTGTGGCCATGACTTGAAAGCCGAGTGTTATATGCAGGCTTCCATGAATGATGAGAAGTCGGTTCTTTATGTGGATTCTTCATCTGGTACGAAGATTGGTCCACATGGGAAGAGAAAGAAGCATTCTTTCCAACGTCCCAAGAAGAACGTGCCCTTGCAGAGGCAATCTCCGAGTCCCGCTGTGGCAGCCACACCAGTTAAGGCTGACAAGACTGCTGATGTATGCCATCATTGCAAGAATCCTTGACATTGGAGGCGTAACTGCAGGGAATATCTTGCCCAGAAAAGTTCTGGAAATGGTATGTTCTAAATTGAAGTAAACATTTCAATTAACTCTACTTCTTGGGTATTAGATACCGGTTGTGGCTCACATCTCTGTAATGAGTTACAGGTGATGGGAAGAAGTAGAAGGCTTAGTGAAGGTGAGACCTTCTTGAGATTGGGCAATGGAGCAAGAGTTGCTGCCAACGCCGTAGGAGATGTTTACTTATTGTTGAATAATGATTTTAAGTTGATTTTAAGAGATGTTTTGTTTGTACCTGATTTGGTGAAAACATTGTTTCCATTTCTATGCTTGATAAAGATGGATATTCTTGTTTATTTAGCAAAGGTGTTTGCAACATTTACAAGAATGATTGTTTAATTGATACTGGAGAACTTGAAAACGATCTCTATAACTTAAAATTGAAAGATATTCCACTAAACAATGTCCAAGCAATAACAACAACAAACAAGCAAAAACAAGTTACTCTAAATTCGGCACAATTGTGGCATGATCGATTAGGACATATTTCCCCAAGAAGGATGAACAAGCTAGTGGGAGTGGGCATGTTTGATATGTCTGATATTAATGCTCTCACGACTTGTGAATCCTGTCTAAAAGGAAAGATGACCAAGATTCCCTTTAAGGGCCATGTGGAGCGAGCCAAAGGGTTATTGGATTTGATCCATACCGATGTGTGCGGTCCGCTTAGCATCACCACTAAGCATGGACATGCCTACTTCATCACCTTTACCGATGACTTTTCAAGGTATGGGTATGTGTATTTGATGAAATACAAGTCTGAAGCCTTTGAAAGGTTCAAAGAATTCAGAAGTGAAGTAGAGAAGCAATTGGGACGAAGCATCAAGACACTTCGATCGGATCGAGGTGGTGAGTACTTGAGTGCCGAATTCCAAGAGTATTTTAGGAAGAATGGGATTCTCTCACAGTGGACTCCGCCCGCTACACCACAGTTGAATGGTGTTTCGGAGCGTCATAACCGGAATTTGATGGACATGGTTCAGTCTATGATGGGGTTCACGGAGTTGCCGCCATCCTTTTGGGGATATGCGCTTGAGACAGCGGCACTGTTGTTGAACAATGTCCATAAAAAGGCAGTTGACAAGACACCATATGAGATATGGATGGGTAAGCCACCCAAATATTCTTATCTTAGAATATGGGGGTGCCCAGCTTATGTAAAGCAGGTAGTGGGAGATAAATTGGATAGTCGATCCATTTTATGTTACTTTGTGAGATATCCAAAGAATTTGGTTGGATACTACTTCTATCATCCCCAAGAAACAAAGTTGTTTGTTTCTAGGAATGCAACTTTTTAGAAAAAGAATTTCTATTAGATAGAAAAGGCGAGATGATAGAACTCGAAGAGGTTCGAGAGACACCCACAGTTGTAGAACCCACACCCGGGGAGCCAAGAGAGGAGATACAAGCTCCTAGAAGATCCGAGAGAGTCTCGAGACCACCTATGAGGTATGGTCTGCTTCTTGAAGAGGGCCATGATGAGCCTAACCATGGATGTGATCCAAGGACCTTCAAGGAAGCATTATCTGATGCCGATTCATCCAAGTGGCTTGAAGCGATGGAATCTGAGATGAATTCCATGCATTCGAACCAAGTGTGGAATCTCGTGGATCTACCTGAGGGAATTGTTCCCATAGGGTGTAAATGGATTTACAAGAGGAAACTTGGGGCGGATGGGAAGGTATTGACCTTCAAGGCGCGATTGATGGCAAAAGGATATACTCAAAGACAAGGAGTTGACTTTGAGGAAACCTTTTCTCCAGTTGCAATATTCAAGTCCATAAGGATTTTGCTAGCCATAGCTGCATGGTATGACTATGAGATATGGCAGATGGATGTTAAGACAGCCTTTCTTAATGGGGATATTAAGGAAGAGATTTACATGTCTCAACCCAAAGGGTTACATCTATCGGAAGTGAGCATATGGTATGCAAACTTCAAAGATCTATTTATGGTCTAAAGCAGGCATCTAGGAGTTGGAACCTCAGATTCGATAGTACAATCAAAGAGTTTGGTTTTGGTAAGAATCCCGAGGAACCCTGTGTGTATAAGAAGGTCAGTGAGAGTGCTGTGACATTCCTGGTGTTGTATGTTGATGACATTCTACTCATTGGGAAAGATGTAGGAATGTTGCAATCAACGAAGATATGGTTAGCGAGTAAGTTCTCGATGCAGGACTTGGGTGAAGCATCTTTTGTATTGGGAATACAGATCTATAGAGATAGATCAAAAAGATTGCTTGGTCTCACCCAGTCCACATACATTGATACAATCGTGAAACGGTTCTCGATGGATGAGTCCAAGAGAGGACATCTACCAATGTGTCATGGCGTGTCCCTATCCAAGTCTATGTCTCCCAAGACTGATGCAGAGATAGCGGCGATGACAAGTATTCCTTATGCATCTGCAATTGGTAGCATCATGTATGGGATGATATCTACGCGTCCTGGCGTGGCTTTCGCACTAAGTGTAGTGAGTAGATATCAATCGAACCCCGGTCTTCCACATTGGAATGCTGTGAAAGACATCCTCAAGTATTTGAGAAGGACCAATAAATTGTTCTTGGTCTATGGGGGTGGAGAACTGAAATTGGAAGGCTATACCGACTCTAGCTTCCAAAGCGATATCGATGACTCGAAGTCAACCTCTGGATACCGACTCTCATGGGGTCATCAGGTGGCAAGGTTGGGTGTTCTGTCGAAACATATAGGAGTCGATGCATTGTAGTCAGGGATTCACCACTTACGTTCAGGCATGGATATCCTATGTGTTCTCATGTGTATGTAGGTTGAAATCTCTAATCAGAGTATGGTGGTAATTATGAAAGGGGTTTCATAGATTACACCATCGATGCAACTACGACATGACACATAGTATCGATTCATTGACAACTCTCGATAAACCAATGGTTGTCGAATCGGTCGGGATATATGAGTTGAAGGGACCGTACTGTACGCTAATCATAATTGAATGGTTATTGCAGGCACTATCATTTGATACCTAGGGAATCATGTAAGCGATGTTGCTAGGAGTTTAACGTGATTGGTTGGGTACTATCAGACTTGAGTTCTGACATTCTTGTATCAAGGAGTTGATAAGTAAGAATGAAGCAATTGGGGTATGCTCGTATAAGGAAATGTTTAGTCCGAATCACATGGAGATGTGAATTCACTACTAGTTGTATCAATGAACCATTGAGCGTCACACAAGTGCTAACTTTCTAGATCCCGTTGAGAAGTATAATAGTTCAACGTGTTGAACGGCTTATAAAGGAGTTTATAAGCGTAAATAAAAATAGAAGTATGACTTCTATAAGGAGAATGTAACTTTTAATTTGAGGAAGTGTTCCTAAATTAAAAGTTGGTGAAACGAGTAATGTATTTGAAAATTTTGATTTTCATATACATTATTATGGACTAAATTAAATTAATTCAAGTGTTGAATTAATTAAACACTAGTGGACCTAGTAGAGTCCAAATAATTAAATTAATTCAAGTGTTGGATTAATTAAACACTCATGGGTCTTGTAGAGCCCAATTAGAAATAATTATTAAACTAGTGGGCTTGAATAAAATCAAGTAAAGTTTAAATGGATTCAAATGTGTTTGAGACATTTAAATTAAAGTCCATGGGCCTTGTAATTGTTACAAGCCCAAGTAGAAGGCATGCAAGGGAGGTGAAGGGTTGGAGGCAACTTTTTCAATATCCAAGGCATGGCATACAATTTTTTGCTTCAACTTTTTCCACAATCAAGAAAAACACTCCTCCTTCTCTCCTCCCCTCACCATGAACGAAATTTTCATGTCATTCTCCACCATTTTTGCTTCTTCAATTGTTGATGAAAGCACATACTTTTCAAAGAAAAATGCTCTAATTTTTATAGTGCAAAATTAGAGTGGATCTACCTTGTTAGTGGTGGACCTAATTTTGAAGGAAGGATTCCAAAAGCAAGGTGAAGCTTGTAGATTGTCTACCATCAAGAGCTAAGTTGTTTACAACTTAGTTGGAGCCATAATCAATCCTTGTGATTGATAGGTACATTTCTAAACACTCTATGTATGACATATATTGTGTTTTGTATTTGCTACACATCTTAGTAGAGGTGCTCGATTTTTCTTCTTGAAAAACAATTTTAAAACTTCCGTTGCGCTTCCGGTCACCGTAACCGATCCCCCTTTCAATTCTCACCGGAGTTATCCGGCTGTTGTCTTGTTTGTATGTGTGCATGACAACAAGTGGGACAGGATCAGGATCAGAAAAAGGATTAGAGATGATAGTTAGCATGGAGATCCGGGCCCAGAAGCAGAATAGGATTCAGCACTGGATGTGTAGATGTTGAACCTAGTTGAGATAGAGACATGTAGTACATGATTTGTACTTTATATTGACATGTATAACAGATAGATTACTGTAACGTTACCGCATTTATAAATTAAAAAGGTAAAAAAATTTAGTCTCACTTTTCTTAATTGTTATATTTGACATTAATAATGATTAAGACATGAATTAGCGTCCGGGTCCCCACAACGGAGCTCTAGAAATCGGAACTGTACCTGGTACGAATTCAATGCTGAAATCTATCTTTCGAATCGGAGGCAAACCCGGAATCTCATCTGGGAAGACGTCAGCAAACTCACAAACCACTGGCAAATCAGCCAATGTTGGACTCGATTTCAGTAAATCAACTGAATATACAAGGAATCGCTCTGCTCCTTTCTGTAAAAATCGAGTCATAGATACGGATATCAAAGAAATTCTAGATCTAGAGCCCTTACCGTAGAATTTCCACTCATCAGCCATATCCGATCTGAATCTCACAATCTTGTGGAAATGATCAACAGTAGCTCTGTACTTGGTCAGCATATAAATACCGATAATACAATCAAAATCAGATAACTCAAGTACGATACAATCTAACTCAATCTCATGCCCGTCATACTATAGCTTACAATGGTTAACATAATTCACTGATATCAAACCTGTCCCCAAAGGAGAAGAGAAAGACACTACAACAGATAACGACTCAACAGGCAATGCATGACTCAATGCAAATCGTTCAGTCATAAATGTATGAGAAGCACCGTATCTATCAATACATAAGCAGGATAACCACATAAAGAACAGTTACCAACAACAACATCGTCTGGTGCTTCGTGAGCCTGTTCCTTTGTCAAAGCAAATAATCTGGCCTGCTGTCTAGGAGGCTGGCTAACTGTCTGGCTTCCTCCTGGCCTCTGCTATGACAGAATAGTAGTCGGTGGTGGCTGGAAAGAATGAACAGCAGATGATCATCTATCTGTCTGAGCCACTGATCCAGATGACTCCACTCCCTGGGATCTTTGAGAACTTCTCTGTGGATATACTCTCGCAAAATGTCCCTGCTCTATGCAGATGTGGAAACTACCAAATACTCCTTGGCATTGCTCTGTGGAATGTCTCCCTCCACAAGTCCTGTAATAAACACCAGTATAACTCTGGCTCTGTCGAGAACCACCGGAGCTAGATGAATTGCTTCCTGACTTCTTGAACTGTTTTCCTCGGGCTTTCAAGAAATCTTTCTTTCCACCACTGCTGCTGCCACTCTCAAATCTGGGAGGTGGTTGCTGTGGTCTCGGTGCTGGAGGAACAAACAAAGCTCCTTTCTGCCTCATCAAACCTGCTTCTGCTCCTTTGGCTCTTTTCAGGGCATCAGCAAAGTTATTCGGTCGCCCTGTGTTCACCAATGTAAAAATCTCGGGATACAATCCATTGATAAACTGATCGGCAACGGCTTCATCATTCTCAGCCACGTGTGGAGCAAATCTCAACAAAGTAGAGAACTTGGCCACATATTCCTTTATGTTCAATTGACCCTGTCTCAGATTGACAAATTCTGCCCCCTTGTCTTTCCTGTATTACACTAGGAAAAAATCTCTGATAAAACTCAGCTTTAAAGACAGTCGTGATCCACCAGTTCTTTGCAACATCATGCAACTGGTGTCCAATCAATCGAACTCGGCGCTCATCTGTGTAATCCAACGAATCAAACAGCATTTCAATGTCATCTAACCAACACTCACAATCCACAGAAGTCTCTGTTCCTTTCTGGGTTGGCGGTTTGAACGACTGAAACCTTTTCAGTAACATTTCCATCGGAGTTGCTGTCACATCCATCGGATTCGCAGAAGTACTACCCTGTTCTTGTACTCTTCGAGGAGGAATAATCTGATTACCAAAAGGATTATCAACCAAATACAACAAACCTGTTTCAGTCCTCCTCTGATCATCTTACTGCTGATCAAGAATCGGTTCTGATTCATTCTCAACAATACACATTACCAAATCAAATCAAATAGTCAAATAAACATGTGTTATATAAAGCAGTAACATATGATAACTACCAATAGCAAGGAAAGAAAACTCATTCTACCCCGCTCACTAGCTCTTATCTCAGTCTACAGAACCTACTGCTCTGATACCACCTGGTGTGGGGACCCGGGCACTAATTCGTTTCTTAATCATCTTTAGAAATGATTAGATCAATTAAATAAACAGGGTCTAAATATTTTTTTAAAATACAAGAGTACGCAACATATGAAATAAATCCTATTTCATTTACAAGATCAATATCCACATCTAAGTACAAGTCCTGTACAAAATTAAATCATAACAAACTATTGTTCAGTCACTACATGCCAAGTAATGAAACAGATCAACTTCTAAGTCCGGATCTCTACGCTAACTGTCCTCTCTCATCCTCTTCTTGACCCTGATCCTGTCCCACCTGTTGTCATGCACACATACAAACAAAACAACAGCCGGATTACTCCGGTGAGAATATAGTCCCAATATAAACAATGTAAACATAAAATCATATAAACATATATAAAAGCATGAAAAAGATATCAATAACATGTATCAAATCAGAAAGACATGTATTGATATAAAACTGTAAATAACTCGTGACTCGTCATCTCAGACTCGACTCAGCTATAATCTAGGGATCCCGGTTCCTGTATATTACAATATACCGAATCTTAGAATTAGGAATGAATCAACTCCTAAGTGACATCGATATAGATCACATATCTAGTGTCTTGGCGACTCAGCCGAAGACTTGGCACATCAGCAAATGACTAGGCGCATCAGCCCTTGACTCGATACATGCTCTGCTATAAATCAATAGACTAAGCATATCACTCTCATGAATTGCAAGTATCAATGCAATAACAATTCAGTATGTGATTTTGGGAAACTCAAGTTGAATCTAACTCGAGTTGTGCAATCCCGGATCAACATTGATTTATACCTTTCTCTCTGTCAATCTGACTCTGTCGAAGTCTCGAATTCAAAGCATGTCAATATCAATCTGGATATGACAATAACGAGGAGTACAATATCAATACCCCACTTAAATCAATACTGGATATAATCAGGATTCAATCAAATTCTGTTTCAACAGCATCACTCCACAATCTCAATATACCCAGCGATACAATATCAGTCAGATATCAATTCCCACAACTCATAATCAATAACGATATAAATCTGATATCAAATCTCAATCAAATCAACTCGGAAAATCATAACAATTCTATACAGTATCCGTTCTTCAATCCGGTTTCGATTATACGATGTCTAACATGTCAGAAACACCATATATGAATCATATCTGATTCTTTCAACACCATAATTTCAAACATAACAAACATAGTAAAACATACGTCTAGTTGAAGCTCTTTTCGCTAGAAAAACAATACTGAAGTCGGATTGAAATTCTGACGGGCGGATCTTTCACAATCACAAATCTAAATATAAAAAGGCGTAAGGATTTTTCTGAAACTTTCCCTGACCTTTCTCGTTCTTCTTCCTTCGTGCCAACTGAATGAGATTGAGAAAGTTTATATATATCATTCATGTAGAGACCTACCTCGGCGCATATGCGCGAGACAATATGTCTCGGCGCGTAGCATTACAGCAACTCGCGCATATGCGCGAGGTTCTTCCCAACTCTCTGCCACCCTCGCGCATATGGGCCGGTCCGTGCCGCGCATATGCGCGAGGTCTTCTAGCTACCTCACGTATATGTGCCCGAAGGGGTCGCGCATATGCGCGAGGGCTCATCCTCGTAGACAACATCAATTCTTCTTTTCGGCTTTCCCGGCCTGATCCGTTCTGTCTATAATCACATCAATTTATCAACAAATCATCTCAAATTACAATATACAAAATCTCGGGCATTACAGTACAGAAGGAATCCCTCCGCTCCTTTCTGTAATAATCGAGTCATGGATAACGCAGATATCAAAGGAATTCTCGATCTAGAACCCTTATCGTAAAATTTTCATTCTTTAGCCATCTCAGGTCTGAATCTCACAATCTTATGGAAATAATCTACAGTAGCTCTGTACTTGGTCATCATATCGATACCAATAATGCAATCAAAATCAGACAACCTAGTACAATACAATCTAACTCAATCTCATGTCCGTCATACTGTAGCATACAATGTTTCACAGAATTCACTGATATCAAACATGTCCCCAAAGGAGAAGAGACATATACTATAGCAGATAAAGACTCAACAGGCAATGCATGCCTCAATGCAAATTGTTCAGATATAAATGTATGAGAAGCACCCGTATCTATCAATACATAAGCAGGGTAACCACATAAAGAACAGTTACCTGCAACAACATAATCTGGTGCTTCCTGGGCCTGTTCCTCTGTCAAAGCAAATACTCTGGCCTGCTGTGTAGGAGGCTGGCTAACTGTAGACTGGCTTCCTCCTGGCCTCTGCTATGAACAGCTGATGATCGTCTATCAGTCTGAGCCACTAATCCAGCTGATTCTGCTCCCTGGGATCCCTGGGAACCTCTCTGTGGACAGACTCTGGCAAAGTGTCCCTGCTGTCTGCAGATACAGCAACTACCAATCACTCCCTGGCAATTGCTCGGTCGGATGTCTCCCTCCGCAAGTTGTGCAATAAGCCCCGGTATAACTCTGGCTATGTCGGGAACCACTGGAGTTAGAAGAACTGCTGCCAGACTTCTTAAACTGTTTTCCTCTGGCTTTCAGATAATCTTTCTTTCCACCACTGCTGCTGCCACTCTCAAATCTGGGAGGTGGTTGCTGTGGTCTCAGTGCTGGAGGAACATAGGAAGTTTCTTTCTGCCTCATCAGACCAGCTTCTGCTCCTTTGGCTCTGTTCACGGCATCAGCAAAGTTATTTGGTCGCCCGGTATTCACCAATGTAAAGATCTCAGGATTCAGCCCATTAATGAACTGATCAGCAACAGCCTCGTCATTCTCAGCAACATGTGGAGCAAAACGCAACAAGGTAGAGAACTTGGCCACATACTCCTCTATGTTCAACTGACCCTGTCTCATATTTGCAAACTCGGCTCCCTTGTCTTTCCTGTACAACACTGGGAAAAATCTCTGATAAAACTCAGCTTTAAAGACATTTCAAGTGATATTCGTATCTCGATGCTCCAATGCTCTCTTTGTCGTGATCCACAAGTTCTTTGCAACATCATGCAACTGGTGCCCAATCAATCGAACTCGGCGCTCATCTGTGTAATCCAAGGAATCAAACAGCATCTCAATATCATCTAACTAACAGTCACAGTCAACAGAAGTCTCTGCGCATCTCAATATGCGCAGGTCCTGTCGTGCATATGCGCGAGGTTCTCTGCCTACCTCACGCATATGCGCCCTGATCAGTCGCGCATATGCGCGAGGGGTTCAGTCCTTGCACATAATTCAAGTATTCTTTTGTCTTTCCCTGGTCTGATCCTTTCCGTCTATAATGACATCAATTATCAATAAATCATTTGAGATTAACAGAATAAAAATCTCGGGCATTAAATCTCATCCTAGAATGTCCCCAAGTCAAGTAAGCTTAACTTTGGAGTTCTTATGTGATGAACTACTGAAAAGAAGATGTACCTTCTTGATATGAGTAGTACATATCAAATATTTTAAGTCCTCTTCAACTGCATAGTCCCATGCCTGAACAATTTTGAAATCCCTCTCCTTCCGATGTAAGATCGGTTAATCCATGTTCCCTCAACCTACAATCCTGCCAGGAGCCGCTCATTGTCCGTGCAACCTCATGGCACCGACGACCACCCCCCGCCCTCTTCGGCCCCAGGCCTCACAATCTAAGAGTTCATGCTTCTTTTTAAAAATTAATGCTAGTTTAGGTTTAGTTTGATGATTTATGATTTTATGTTTTGCACTGAGTTTTGGATTTTGAGTAAAATAGTTGGTGAGTTATATTAAATGATACAAAGAATTTATATATGTATGCAAATATATTCGGGCGAAAGTATTTTAAAAAAAATTCTAGTACATTTTAAAGAAAAACGAGTACTAGACGATTCAGTTGGTATTAGAGCAATGGTCTTGCAAAGAGTTGTGCCATCGTCGTTTCCGAAAAACTAGTCGCCAAGCCTAAAGTTTGTAAGTTTAATTTCTTTAAATGGTTTTAATGATAGTACCTGCAGGTTTACATGGTTCATATGGTTAAGTTATATGTTTAAAAGCTTTTCGAAGTTAATTGATATTTATGCTTAAAGTTGCTCAAAAAATGATTTTTATATGCTGCATGATTAGAAGTTTAGATTTAAATGCATGTTGGTTACATTTAGAAATTGAAAAACGTTCAGATATAATGCCTCCTAGACGCACACTTAGTAACGATAGGTAAGCTGATACTCATCGTCAAGAGAATGCAGCCCCATCTCCTAATGGGGATGCTGCTGCTCGTGTACTAGAGGGTATGACACGTTTCTTTGAGCAGCAGGCTCCAAGGCTACAAACGATATGTACGATCAGTTCCAGAGGCTGGGTCTGAAAGAGTTTTCTGGCACCACCGACCCGTTTGTTGCCGAGGGTAGGATAAGATACCTTGAGGTCCATTTCTGTCATCTGAATGTGGAGGATGCTGATCGAGTTAGGTGTTCTACTTATATGCTGCGAGATGATGCTTCTATTTGGTGGGAAGAAGATGAACATGGTGTTGATTTAGTGTAAGGCCCGTGAATTGATTTACGTAATCTGAGATTGTTCAATTAGGAAGTGAGGGAATTGTGTAGTGTATGACTTGATGTGAGTTGGAAGATAGAAGGCATGGAAAATTTGTAGGTTAAGTGTCAAGGACAGAACCTGAACCTGTGGCGCACATGCGCGAAGAAATGAGAGCATATGCGCGCGAGGTCAAGCGCGGAGTCCAGAAGACCCCGCGCATATGCGCGAGATGAGACGCGCATATGCGCGAGGGGCTGACATGCCAATGTGCCGAGAACAGAGACTCTCACGCACATGCGCGAAGAATGCACGCGCATATGCGCGAGAAGCTGCCTGCCTAAAGCACCGAGACAGAATGTCTCGCGCATATGCGTGAAGGAAGGTCGCACATATGAGCGAGAAGTCCAGCATGCATACGAAGTTGACACATGTCTTGGGCACCATTTAATATGTATCTTGATTCATTCTTTCAGACTTCAGCAGCCAAGAAACCTCCCGAGAATCCATGAAAGAATAATTCCTCAAGCTTCAAGTTATACTAGAAAAGTAATTATGCAAAATCCAACCGCCCGGTTTTCGATCCGAATTTATATTCGTGTTCCTCTTGTTACAAGCTACCAAAGGATGTAAGTATTACTACATTTCAGCATGTTTTGAAGTTGAGATGATTGGGGAAATCAGATTTTGATTGCTATTATTTGTTATTGTGATGTCGGTGATAGTATATTCGAAACCGGATCGAAGTAATGATACCATATGCGATTATTGCGATTTTCCAGCATATAGTGTATGAGATTTTGCAGATTTTGAGTCTTATGGTTGATGATAATTAAGAATTGTGACTTTTTGATATCACATATGCTATTTGAGTTGCCGGTATACCGATAAGATACAGTTATGCCGCTAAAATGTACCGAGATGGAATATTGATACGTACATGTATTGGTTGAGTTATTGATTGATATGGTGCTATTCAACATTGCCATTTCATATTGATATCGACAAGCTTAAACATCTAGACATCAACCTCGATAAAGACTGAACAACGAAAGGTATAATTCAATGTTGATTCGGGAAGACACAACTCAAATTAGAACTTATTTGAGTTTCCTAAAATCACATACTAGATTGTTTATAATTTGATATGGTTATGCCTTGTCTATTGAGTTATAGCAATGCACATGAGATAGGTGATTGGCAGATATGCCAAGATACCGGATGTTCGGTGGTGTCGATGTACGTAGGAGAAGATCGACTCCTATTGTAGATATTCGATACAGAGAGGGCCAAAGTCCGGGAATAAGACGTACCGCCACCACGATTGGGAGAGTAGGTGGGAGATTGTTACGTCTTATTCACACCGGGATCCCTAGACTTTGATTGGAGTCGAGTCAAAGATTTGAAGTTCAAGATTTGACGTATAGCATTCTTTTGAACTATGTTCTAGATTAGATACATGTTCTTGATTTATGCTTTATATCTTACATATGCTTGCATGATATGCATGATACGTTGTGTTATACTGGGATTTGTTCTCACCGGAGTATCCGGCTGTTGTTGTGTAGTTGACACATGTCTTGGGCACCATTTAATATGTATCTTGATTCATTCTTTCAGACTTCAGCAGTTAAGAAACCTCCCGAGAATCCAAGAAAGAATAATTCCTCAAGCTTCAAGTTATACTAGAAAAGTAATTATACAAAATCCAACCGCACGGTTTTCGATCCAAATTTATATTCGTGTTCCTCTTGTTACAAGCTACCAAAGGATGTAAGTATTACTACATTTCAGCATGTGTTGAAGTTGATATGATTGGGGAAATCAGATTTTAATTGCTATTATTTGTTATTGTGATGTCGGTGATAGTATATTCGAAACCGGATCGAAGTAATGATACCGTACGCGATTATTACGATTTTCCACCATATATGTGTATGAGATTATGCAGATTTTTAGTCTTATGGTTGATGGTTATTAATAATTGTGACTTGTTGATATCACATGTGCTATTTGAGTTGCCGGTATACCGATAAGATACCGTTATGCCGCTAAAATGTACCGAGAGGAAATATTGATACGTACATGTATTGGTTGAGTTATTGATTGATATGGTGCTATTCGACATTGCCATTTCAGATTGATATCGCCAAGCTTCAACATCTAGACTTCAACCTCGATAAAGAATGAACAACGAAAGGTATAATTCAATGTTGATTCGGGAAGACACAACTCAAATTAGACCTTATTTGAGTTTCCCAAGATCACATACTAGATTCTTTATAATTTGATATGGTTATGGCTTGTCTATTGAGTTATAGCAATGCACATGAGATAGGTAATTGGTATATATGCCAAGATACCGGATGTTCGGTGGTGTCGATGTACGTAGGAGAAGATCGACTCCTATTGATAAACATAAAAATTATACATTAATTAAATGTTTTATAATATAAATATATAGTTTTTGTTTTATTAAATGTTTAAATATTATATGTTTTATAATAAATTGTATAAAATATAGTTGTTGTGTAATTACAAGTTTTTACTATTTTTTTACAGGTTCGATAAAACAAGAATAAACTTGGCGTTGCAAATGGGATTAAGATGATTCTTGGACCTGTAGAAAGTTGATTTTAATATCTACAATATTGGTGGCAAGCATGAGATAAAAATCCTCTCACAATTGGGATCAAATTAAGCAACAAATAAAGTTACCAAAGGAGTGGCAGTTTTACCATGCTCTAGTATTTTGATCATATCTCTCAAATTACTTGGTCAAATGGTTTGAAAAAAATACCACAACTAGACAACTCAATTATCCACATGTTTCTTTTTATGTGAAGAAGAAAATTCGGAGAAGAAGATTTTCAAAAGTGATGTGTAATATAATATAATATCTTGGAACACCAATGAAGACTTTTGTGTAAAAAAATAATATTTTATTTGTGGTTGTCTCCCCAAATTTGGCTATAAATAGGGGTGCATTGTAATATATTGAGATATCCCTCATTCTATGAACAAACTTTTGAGTTCATAATATTTCTCTCTATATTTTTTCTTTATTTCTTCATTTAAATATAATTAGCATGTTAATTTCATATTCAAAGTTTTACACTTTGAATAATGAATAACTAACTTCCTAAAGTTGAGATGAAAAGGTGAAACTCTTGGCATGATAATAAAGTTACTAAAAGGTAAGAATCTATGTTTTATATTATTTAATCATTATTTATTGTTTATGTTATATTTATTTCTTTAAGCATTTTTATACCCTACTTATAAGTGGGAGTTTTGATTTATTGTTGCTATATGTTACACTAAATTCTTGGAACCATTTAAATGTTAGTTTGGTATTACCAACCATTTAAAGTGGATGCCTTGATTTATTATATATGAATATATTATAATATTAAATTCTTGGAACCATTTAAATGTTTGTTTGGTTTTACCAACCATTTAAAGTGGGAACCTTGATTTACTATATATAAATATATCATAATAATAATTTCTTGGTACCATTTAAATGTTAGTTTTGTTTTGCCAACCATTTAAAGTGGGAACATTGATTTAGTGTTTACAAATATATATATAGCACAATAAATACTTTACAATATTTATAAGTTTTGGTATATATTATATACTTATAAGATAATAATATATAACATAATATAAATATGATTATTTAATATATTGGAACCATTTTATTAAGTGGATTTCAATAATGTTCGTTAATGTTAATTTTATTAAAATACCAAGAGTGGATCCTTTAATCTCAACTACTTAAATTAAAATTTGAACGAATAAAATTACCAATTAAAGATTCAAACAACTAAAAGAAAAAATAAATAAAAAGACATTGTAGTGGACTTGTAATTATCTTAACTTCCTCGTGGATACGATATTCGAACTCATCGAATTATACTACTTGTGGACAACCTGCTCTTGGGAGTGCAACAATCAAAGTCGCAACAAGTTTTTGGCGTCGTTGCCGGGGAAGTATAATTTAATTTCAGGTCTATTTAATTTTGTTTATATTTTATTTTTCTTTATTTGAATTTTTATTGCATTTTTGTGTTTTTATTCTTTTGCATTTGCATTTGCATGAACATTTGGTCACGTACACTTAGTGGTCGACTCATTCGAAATAACCATTTATTTTTACAAAACATGGCGGAAGAACCCATCCAAGAAAATGAAGATAAAATTCAATCTCAACATGATCATGATAGACGAAGAACACTTAGAGATCACATGAATCCTACACGTACTAGTGCACCTTCATGTCTAGTTTTTCCCCCTGATGCATCTCATTTCAATTTTAAGCCTGGTATTATCCAACTTTTACCCAATTTTCATGGCTTACATTCTGAAAATCCATACATGCATTTATGAGAGTTTGAAGAAGTGTGCAACACATATAATGATCTAAATTGTAGCATGAACACCATTCGACTTAAGCTTTTTCCTTTTTCTTTAAAAGATAAAGCTAAAACTTGGCTACAAAATCTTAGATCGGGATCCATTCGAACTTGGGATGAACTGCAACAACAATTTTTGAAAAAGTTTTTTCCATCTCATAGAACAAATTCTTTCAAAAGGCAAATCATCACTTTCACTCAAAAACAAGGAGAAACTTTTTATCAATGTTGGGATAGATACAAAGAATTGCTTAATCTTTGTCTACATCATGGTTTTGAAATTTGGAGAGTTGTTTCTCAATTTTATGAAGGCTTAACACCTAAAGATAGGCAAATGGTCGAATTTATGTGTAATGGAACATTTGAAGATAAAGATCCAAATGAGGCAATTGAGTATCTCGATTCATTAGCTGAAAATGCTCAAAATTGGGACACTATAGGTACAATCGAACCATCAAACACGATTCAATCTCCTACATCTGGTGGAGGTATGTACACTCTCAAATATGAACATGATCTTCAAGCTAGATTTACCTCTTTGGCAAGAAAAGTTGAGGCACTTGAATTGAAAAAGAATGGTCAATTAAAATCTGTTCAAGAAATTGTGTGTCACATCTGTGATACATATGATCATTTTACAAAAGATTGTCCCACTTTGCCCTCTTTTAAAGAATGTCTCCATGAACAAGCCAATGTTTTGAACAATTTCAAAAGGCCAAATTTTGAACCATTTTCTCAAAATTACAATCCAGGTTGGCGAAATCATCCAAATTTTAGTTGGAGGAATGATAATGCTGCACAATTTTCACAACCACATTTCCAAAATCAACAAAATTTTCAAAATTACGCACCTTATGTTCATCCAACTAAAAGAAATTTGGAAGATACATTTAATTCTTTCATTGCAAAGCAAGAGTCTATCAATACTCAAACTGCTCAAACCATGACAGATTTGAAAGATACTCTTGCTAAATTTGCATCTGCACTTAATGTTCATGAAAAAGGTAAATTTCCTTCACAACCTCTGCCTAATCCCAAGGATCATCATTCACAAACTGGAACTTCTGGAACTCAAACGATGGATCAGGTAAAATCTGTTATTACCCTTCGAAGTGGTAAGGTTGTGGAAAAATCCATTCTTGAACCTTGTGAAGATGATGATAAATCAACTCCAAAGGGTAAGGAAGTGGAACCCATAACTTGCGAAGAGAAGGTGCAACAGACAGTGTCACCACCATTCCCTCATGCATTGAAAAATACAAAAAAATCAAATTTGAATTCTGATATATATGATATTTTTAAACAAGTAAAAGTTAATATCCCTTTATAAGATGCAATAAAACAGGTACCATCATATGCCAAATTTTTGAAAGACTTGTGCACTGTGAAAAGAAAATTGAATGTGAAAAAGAAAGCATTTTTAGCCGAACAAGTAAGTGCAATCATTCAAAATAATAATACTTTGAAATACAAAGACCCTGGTTGTCCTACTATTTCATGTATTATTGGAGAACGAAAGATTAAAAAAGCCTTGCTTGATCTTGGAGCTAGTGTGAATTTACTTCCATATTCAGTTTATCAAGAACTCAATCTAGGCGAGTTAAAATCTACTTCGGTAACACTTTTACTTGCCGATAGATCTGTTAAAGTGCCAAGAGATATGGTAGAAGACGTATTGGTCCATGTTGATAACTTTGTATATCCTGTCGATTTCATAGTTTTAGATACACAACCTATCGAAGCTTGTAATGCAATTCCTGTAATTCTGGGTCGTCCATTTTTAGCAACTTCTAATGCCCTTATAAATTGCAGGAATGGAATAATGAAGTTGTCATTTGGTAACATGACCTTGGAGCTCAATGTTTTTAATCTTTGTAAGAAACCACATGACAAAGGAGATGAAAGTGAAGATGAAAATCTTATTGAAACTCTTGTGGAAGAAAACATTCAAGAAGGGAGTACTCGTGATCAATTAGATATTTGTTCAATTGAAACTGTTAAAGAAAATATTGAAATTGATCTTGATGATTTTATCAGGTATCACTCGTTACCAGGATCAGAGAAAGAATTTGATGCAAAATATGAGAACAAAGACGAACCACCAATATTGGAGTTAAAACCCTTGCCAGAAGAATTGAAGTATGCATTTCTTGGAGAAGATGAGACATATCCGGTGGTAATTTCTTCCAAACTAGAAAGTGATCAAGAAGGTAAATTAGTAGATATGCTTAAAAGACATAAAAATGCAATTGGTTGGACACTAAAAGATCTCAAGGTCATTAATCCACTAATTTGCACACACAAAATTCATTTAGAAGAAAATGCTAAAACATCTCAACAACCACAAAGGAGATTAAATCCACACATGAAAGATGTTGTGAAAACTGAAGTTCTCAAACTACTTGATGTTGGGATTATCTACCCTATTTCTGATAGTAAGTGGGTAAGCCCAACACAAGTAGTTCCAAAAAAATCTGGCATCACAGTGATAAAAAATGAAAAAGGTGAATTGTTAACAAGTCGAGTCCCATCTAGTTGGCGGATGTGTATTGATTATAGAAAATTAAATGACGCCACTAGAAAAGATCATTTTCCATTACCATTTTTGGATCAAATTTTAGAAAGAGTAGCAGGTCATCCATACTACTGTTTTCTTGATGGATATTCAGGTTATTATCAAATTTCCATTGCACTCGAAGATCAAGATAAAACTACATTCACATGTCCTTTTGGAACATTTACATTTAGAAGGATGCCATTTGGTTTATGCAATACCCCAGCAACATTTCAAAGATGTATGCTAAGTATTTTTTGCGACATGGTTGAAAATTGTTTGGAAATTTTCATGAATGATTTAACTATCTTTGGGAATACATTTGATAATTGTCTTGAAAATTTGGAAAAAGTTTTAAAAAGATGCGAGGAAAAAGGTCTTATTTTAAATTGGGAAAAATGTCATTACATGATTACTTCTATAATTGTTTTGGGACATGTCGTGTCATCTCATGGAATTGAAGTTGATAAAGCAAAAGTTGATGTCATTGCCAATTTACCCCCTCCAAAAACCATTAAAGAAATTCGCTCATTTTTGGGACATGCTGGATTTTATAGGAGGTTTATAAAGGACTTTAGTTTAATCTCTAAACCCATTTGTAACCTCTTAACAAAAGACACTGCATTTGAGTGGACTCAAGAATGTCAAAATGCTTTTGATAAAATTATTCGACATTTAACATCATCTCCTATCATGCAACCTCCTGATTGGTCTTTACCATTTGAAATCATGTGCGATGCGAGTGATTATGCAGTCGGTGCAGTACTGGGTCAAAGAAGAAACAGTAAGCCTTATGTGATATATTATGCAAGTAGAACTTTAAACAATGCTCAAATGAATTACTCCACAACTGAAAAAGAACTACTTGCTGTAATATTTGCATTAGATAAATTTCGTTCTTATTTGATTGGATCAACGACTACTGTGTTTACTGATCATTCTGCTATTAGATATTTGTTGACCAAACAGGATGCAAAGCCACGACTGATACGATGGATTTTGTTACTCCAAGAATTTGACATTGTGATCAAAGATAAAAAAGGAACCGAGAATGTAGTAGCCGATCATTTATCGAGACTAGTAACAGGATCATCTTGTGAAATGACACCAATTAACGATAATTTTCCTGATGAACATCTATTTTCAGTTACAACTACACCTTGGTTTGCTAACATAGTAAATTTTCTTGTGACAGGAAAAATGCCACCGCAATGGAGCTCCCAAGATAAAAGAAAATTTTTGAATGAGGTAAAAAACTTTTATTGGGATGATCCGTATCTGTTCAAGTATTGTCCAGATCAAATTTTTCGACGTTGCATACCCGACAATGAGGTAAGTAGTGTCATTAAATTTTGTCATTCAGAAGCATGTGGAGGACATTTTTCTTCAAGAAAACGGCTGCAAAAATCTTGCAGTGTGGATTTTATTGGCCCACTTTGTTTAAAGACATCCACGAAATCTGCAAGATCTGTGAAAATTGTCAAAAATTGGGTGCGATTTCAAAAAGAAACATGATGCCTTTGAATCCTATCATTGAAATTGAAATCTTTGACTGTTGGGGAATTGATTTTATGGGACCTTTTTCATCGTCGTTTGGATACTTGTATATTTTAGTTGCAGTTCATTATGTTTTCAAATGGATAGAGGCAATTCCATGTCGAACAAATGATCATAAAATCGTCATCAAATTTTTAAAAGAAAATATTTTTAGTAGATTTGGAATTTCTCGAGCCATGATAAGTGATGGGGGAACTCACTTTGTTAATAAACCATTTGCTTCATTAATGAAAAAATATGGTATTACTCATAAAGTAACTGCTCCTTATCATCCTCAAACAAATGGACAAGTTGAATTAGCTAATAGGGAGATAAAGCAAATTTTGGAAAAAACTGTTAACTCAAATAGAAAAGATTGGTCTCTGCGACTTAATGATGCACTTTGGGCATATCGAACAGCTTTTAAAACATCATTGAATATGTCTCCCTATAGGTTGGTTTATGGAAAACATTGCCATTTGCCTGTGAAATTGGAACATAAAGCTTATTGGGCGATCAAAACTTTAAATTCAAGCATGGATGATGTCAACAAATTGCGTAAATTGCAACTTAATGAACTTGATGAACTCAGAAATGACGCGTATGAGAATTCAAGGATTTATAAAGCAAAAATCAAATCATTTCATGATAAAACAATTCTTAGAAAATCTTTTGAGATTGGTAAAAAAGTTTTGCTTTATAATTCTCGACTTCACATATTCCCAGGAAAATTACTGTAACGACCCGAAAATCAGACTACGTATAAGCCATGCATAATTATTACTATTTAAATTTAAAAATGATTTATATATATATATATATGAAGGGTCTAATTCATTTTGATATTTGACAAGTCATAAATATTTATTTTAAATGCAAAAGTTTAGTTTTATCTTTTCAGTTAAATACGCGATGACGGACCGGAGTTTGAAGATTAGAGGTAAGATTAATAATAAGAAAGACATTCCTAAATTTAATTTAAGTCAAGGAATAATTTAATTTAAAGAAAAAGAATGTTTTAGAATTTATTTAATTAATTAGAGCTAAGTTGGTAAATAAATTCTTTTAGGTTCAATATTTAATTAAAGCTTAAATTAAAATATGTAAACAAGAGAGAATGAATTAATCTAAGTATGAAGTATTCAAGAAATTAAACATAGTATTTAAATGCTTAAAGTTAAATCCATGCAATGCCATGCAAGAGGTCATTATAAATTAAGGTGTAAATTCATTAAAATGTAGAATGGGTATTTGAAAGCTTAAGCAATTAACATACAAGACGTAAACAATAAAACACCATGCAAATAAGTATTAATTTTGGGTCCAACATTTAAAATATTCAAAGGTGGATAACTCTTCGTTCCAACAATTCCTAATTACAATTCATGGGGTATTCATTTCTCATTTTAAGTATCTAACGGGTAGTAAATTTAAATGCAATAACATACCTCATTTCTACTCAACCTATTAGACAACAAAACCGTGTAAATGCAGTAGGAAATAAGGAACAAACCAACGGCAATAAGGGGATTAAGAAACAATTCAAAACCCTTCACCTCCTTCACTTGTAACTCTCATTTTAATGTATATAATGGACCCTTTAACACCATTATTAACATTCATCTTCCTTACCTACATGTCCTACATTCATATGCTCAAAACAATCAGTAGGAAACATCTGAGAAAAATCGTGAATTAGCAGCAAGGAGGAGAGGGTAGGAACAACAACACTAGAGGAGGAAAAACAATTCATATCCATTCAACTTCTTGACTTGTAACCTCCAACTAAATGCACTTCAAGACTCCTTTATCACCCCTTGTAACCTTCATACTCATTACCTAGCAGCCCTTCATCCATAATTTCGAAATTTACAGAAGAGAACAGCAGCTAAAAATCGAGAATAACAGCACAAGAACAAGAAGGAATTCTCAACTACGACTCCGTCGCTCGTATTCGTCGTATTGGTTTGTTTTCGTGTCAAAACAATTTCCAGGCATGTATATATTGTTTCTTTGCTCTTCAATCAAGTCATATTAGATAATTTTAAGCAGTATATGATCATGAATCAAGCAGCATCACGAAAATGACAGCAACATTTAAACAAAAATCTGCACAAAATTTCTTGGCTCTCTTGTTTTTCAACATCACGGTTTGGTGTGTTTTGGTTGCTTACAGGGAGTTGCTCGGTTCCAGGCACACATGGCTGCTACTAGGCATGAATTAGAATGTGTTAGAGTGTTATTGGTTCATTGGTTTACATCCATACACACACCAACAAAGTAGTGACAACAACTTTTCCTTAAGTGCAGAATTTGAGTCCAAGGTTTTATCATTTGGTGGTTTAAGGTGAAAGTTCGAATCATGGCTGTCCTAGGGACTGTAGCCACGGTTAGAACCCTTCCATACCATGTCTAGGACGTGACCAAGGTGTCCTTTCAAGGTTTGGTTCATGGTTCCCTCAAAATTTTTAAAACAACAACACAAGTGCATAGTTCGAATTTTCCATTTCCTGTATTAGTGTGTCTTCGGTTTTGGAGTATAGTTTGGATTGTGGTTGGCTTTTAGCCCTTAGCCATGGTTCAAGCCATGCCTTAGGATGTTGGTAAGAGTTCTTGGGAGGTGGTTCAAGCCATTGGTCAATAAATTTCAGAGTTTACACCACAAACGCACAAGTTGCCACTACTGGTTTTTTTTTTTGACAGCAACTTTCATCTTCAGTTTTGAGGTTGGTTTGAGTTCTTGGTTGGCTTTTAGCCCATGGCCTTGGACTGGAAAATACCTTAATGAGTTAGGAAAGTCGTGTTTTTGGCCGTTCGTGATTTGGTCTAGTTTAGAGGTCGTACGAGAATTTACGGTGAAAGGTGCCAAAATGACTCTCGAAAGAGTGTTTTATGTTTTTGGATTTCTTTCACCTATTTTCGTATTTTACAGTTATTATGCATATTTTTCAGTATGTTTGGGGTATTTTAATAATGGTTAAAAGTCGGTTTAATGTTGGTTCGGGTTAGTACGAAACCATGGTTAAAAATCAAGTTATTGGCTCTAATCGTCTCGTTTTTTGTTCTATTGTTAAGTTTTTTTTTTTTTTTGTCAAGTTAAGATTTATTGCATGTGTCACATATTAGTAGTAAGTCGCAGCAAGCCTGGGAGCGATCCAACTCATCCGGTAAAAATAAGGTTATAATTATATTACGTGCATAAAAATATAAAATGTTTATTTTTGAGATATATGCTATATGTCTTGTGGCCACCTTATGCTTATGGGTTTGGAAGTCGGTAGGCGCAACCGAGGACCTCTCCGCCCATTGACTTACGACCGGTTTATGATTATGTATGGGTACAGACATCCAGTCCAAGGGCTGTGATTGATCTCTACCGCCCAGTATACTGTGGTTTAGTCTGATCAGGCGCTTACGTTATGTTATGGGCCACTTGCTTAGAAACATTATCTCTACCAAAAAATTATGATATGACATGACAGAGCTCTATTGAGCAAAGCTTTTACGTATGATTTTCAGATATGCACGTAGTTATAATTATTCATGATGCTATTTTCACCGTACGCTTTACGATACTTTATTTTTATGCTGCATGCGATTTTATGATATATTTACTTGTTATTCACGATATATACATGTTGAGTCTTTAGACTCACTAGACTTGATTGTTGTAGGTATTGTTGAGGCCGCGACGGAGGGCGTGGACCAGTGAGCGATCTTGAGACAGCAGTAGTAAACCCGAGGACCTCATGATTTAGTTTATGCACTTTTTATTATTCAATTTCAGTTTTAATACGTTGGATTATTTTAAATCGATGTTTACGTTAGTTTATTTTTAAATTGTTGGTTGAAACATTATTCGCTTCCGCTGTTATTTTAAAGTTAAAAATTATTTACATGTTTATTTTAATTAAACAAGACAAGATAATTATTTATTTAGAAAAATTTTTATAATTCCGCAAAATTATGAATACGAAATACGGGCCTTGACAGTTGGTATCAGAGCCTATGATCTTGTAAAGGGTTGTACTACTACTGCTCTCGAGAAGCTCATGAAGTCACGTCTTCGGTCTGTAAGTTTTACATTTACACAATTTATTTAAAGCATGAATTATTTTAACAGCATGTTTTCATGAAATGTTTTTGCGTTCAGATTTTAATTGTTCAGTGTTTATTTAAATTAAAAATATAAATTATGGAATTATGCATGTTGGGTACGTTTGGAATTGGACATGTCTAAGAATTCGAATATTGGGCTTTAGGAGATGTTAAAAATGATTTGACTATATTAATTTTTAGGTCAATAGTGTTGATGTCCTCCTTATGGGTCATAAGTTAATCTTGAAAATTATGAATGCTTTTGGGACTTGTAGAAATTCTAAGAAATTATTGATGGTTCTTGGTTGCTAGTCGAGTAAATTTTTGAGGATTTCATATAAGCAATAGCGATTCGAATACTACGACAATCTTTAGGATTATAAATGTACAATTTGAGGATTTTAAGTATCTATGGAAATGTAAGATTAATTATGAGAATTTATTTAGGATACATGCTCTACCTAGTTAGATTTAAGGATGGAATTGCATGAATTGAGAATTTTAGGGACCTAATTGTAATAACTAATAATTTGAGGACCTAAGTGGAAAAAAAATTCTAAGGGACTATTTTCGAATTTACCAAATTTTGGGGATTAAATTTTGAGTTCGAGAATCTAAAAGTTTAATGAGGTAAAGATGGAAAATTTTATGGGGACAATGATGCAGATTTCGAAGAGTTGTGGGGCCAAAATGTAAATTGGGAGAACTGTAAGAGTCAGGTTGCAATTTTCAAAATTCTAAGGATTAAATGCGAACTTTTGAGGAACACTTGGGATTTTAAGTATTTATAGAAATGTAAGACGTGTTATGGGAATTAATTTTGGGTTTAATAAACTTAAGACTATTGAACCTTATGATACGGGAAATCTATAAAATGAAATTGGAAATACTGAGTACTCATGGGTAATTGTGGAATTTTCGAGATTTAGAAAAAAAAATTGGACGATATTCGAGGAAAGTAAGAATTATTTTTACAATTTTAAGAAATTTGAGAACTTATCTAGTAGTAAGTGAGAATTGAACGGTTTAAATGGTAGGAATTTTCGGTTATTTAGGCTCGAAGGAAATATAGAATATTTAGATATTTGGATTATAATGTTATAATGAATGGTAACCAAGGACATTGTAGGATGAATCAATCTTAGGCATAAAAATTTAAGTGTTAGTAAAATCATGTTGTGGCAAATTAAGGATTTAAAGTGATGCCGATTTAAGGTAAAATTTGATCGGTTAGTTAAGTTAAAAGGATAAACATTGAGTTAGAAATTTTTTTTGGGAATTTAAGTTTGATGTGTCGTAAGTTTTAACCGGGATCTTAACAGTTAGAATTATACCTTTGGGGGGAATTTGATTTTTCTAGAAAATTGAGTATGATGGATGGTTAGGTTACTCGATAGACGCATGTAAGAATTGAATTAGACACCTTATCTTGAGGAATTTTGAAAGTCATTAAGAAATTTGGGACTAAGCGGATATGTGGACTGGAGTTATACTATATAATATTATTTGGATTGCATAAGCTTGAATTTCAAGATTTATAAGATAGGTGTTCATACATAAGTTTTGGGTTGAAAAAAAAAAAAAAAAAGAATTAGATGCGTTCAACATAGAGTACCAATGAACTAACATTAAGATTTTAATTGAGTAAGAAATCCGAAATCTTGATATGGAAATTTTAGAACTCTATGGGTGATATGAGCGAAGTTGAATTATTAGAGTAAGTTTATCGCTAACATGAGATAACTTATTAAGTTTTATACACTAGACTTAATTAAGCATTGATGATACTTAAGAATGCGACATTTGTTTCAATGAGGAAAGTCCAGAGTCTTAGGCCTCAACTATATTGTAATTGGAAAGAAAATGGTTTAAGCATATAATTGAGACTTGAAGGGCTTTAAAATATTGGTAGAAGATCGATTTTGTATAATTGGGTTTTATGGATTAACGTTAGTTGAGGTTTAAGATTTGCAACAATTTTATATTTGGGGTATACTCGTAAATAGTTAAGTTATATTAGTTTGGGCTGTAAGATAAAGATTCGATTCAAGGATCTTAGACTAATTTTGTTATGGAGCTGAGATAAGATTTAACTTTTAAGTCTATCACCGAGGATAGAAGTTGATCAGTAACATTTGGTGCTAAGAGTCTTTAAGTTGAACTGCGTAAATGCTAATGTAATAGGTCGTTGAACATTACGGGTATAGTATAAGGAAGGTAAGACATGGTAAGTTTGAACCACCAATTCTAATATTTTTGAACGATGAGAAAAGTCAGAATTCGAGGTCATAGTAAAGTAAAGCTAAGTTACCATAAGTCGTTTTAAGTTGCGATTCGCAAATGAGATTTTTGGTAGGCAATCTAATTAGGATTCAAGAAACGTAAGGACAGCCTATGACTTAATTTTTATCAGAGTAGCGCAGCGGTAGCGTGGTTGTTGGGATAATAGAATTAAGAATCTAAACTTTTGGATTATCGAGGATTAGCGAATTTCGGGGACGAAATTCAATTTAAGGGGGGAAGATTGTAACGACCCGAAAATCAGACTACGTATAAGCCATGCATAATTATTACTATTAAAATTTAAAAATGATTTTTATATATATATATATGAAGGGTCTAATTCATTTTGATATTTGACAAGTCATAACTATTTATTTTAAATGCAAAAGTTTAGTTTTATCTTTTGAGTTAAATACGCGAGGACGGACCGGAGTTTGAAGATTAGAGGTAAGATTAATAATAAGAAAGACATTCCTAAATTTAATTTAAGTCAAGGAATAATTTAATTTAAAGAAAAAGAATGTTTTAGAATTTATTTAATTAATTAGAGCTAAGTTGGTAAATAAATTCTTTTAGGTTCAATATTTAATTAAAGCTTAAATTAAAATATGTAAACAAGAGAGAATGAATTAATCTAAGTATGAAGTATTCAAGAAATTAAACATAGTATTTAAATGCTTAAAGTTAAATCCATGCAATGCCATGCAAGAGGTCATTATAAATTAAGGTGTAAATTCATTAAAATGTAGAATGGGTATTTGAAACCTTAAGCAATTAACATACAAGATGTAAACAATAAAACACCATGCAAATAAGTAATAATTTTGGGTCCAACATTTAAAATATTCAAAGGTGGATAACTCTTCATTCCAACAATTCCTAATTACAATTCATGGGGTATTCATTTCTCATTTTAATTATCTAACGGGTAGTAAATTTAAATGCAATAACATACCTCATTTCTACTCAACCTATTAGACAACAAAACCGTGTAAATGCAGTAGGAAATAAGGAATAAACCAACGGCAATAAGGGGATTAAGAAACAATTCAAAATCCTTCACCTCCTTCACTTGTAACTCTCATTTTAATGTATATAATGGACCCTTTAACACCATTATTAACATTCCTCTTCCTTACCTACATGTCCTACATTCATATGCTCAAAAACATCAGTAGGAAACATCTGAGAAAAATCGTGAATTAGCAGCAAGGAGGAGAGGGAAAGAACAACAACACTAGAGGAGGAAAAACAATTCATATCCATTCAACTTCTTGACTTGTAACCTCCAACTAAATGCACTTCAAAACTCCTTTATCACCCCTTGTAACCTTCATACTCATTACCTAGTAGCCCTTCATCCATAATTTCGAAATTTACAGAAGAGAACAGCAGCTAAAAATCGAGAATAACAGCACAAGAACAAGAAGGAATTCTCAACTCCGACTCCGTCGCTCGTATTCGTCGTATTGGTTTGTTTTCATGTCAAAACAATTTCTAGGCATGTATATATTGTTTCTTTGCTCTTCAATCAAGTCATATTAGATAATTTTAAGCAGTAAATGTTCATGAATCAAGCAGCATCACGAAAATGACAGCAACATTTAAGCAAAAATCTGCACAAAATTTCTTGGCTCTCTTGTTTTTCCACATCACGGTTTGGTGTGTTTTGGTCGCTTACAGGGAGTTGCTCGGTTCCAGGCACACATGGCTGCTACTAGGAATGAATTAGAATGTGTTAGAGTGTTATTGGTTCATTGGTTTACATCCATACACACACCAACAAAGTAGTGACAGCAACTTTTCCTTAAGTGCAGAATTTGAGTCCAAGGTTTTATCATTTGGTGGTTTAAGGTGAAAGTTCGAATCATGGCTGTCCTAGGGACTGTAGCCACGGTTAGAACCCTTCCATACCATGTCTAGGACGTGACCAAGGTGTCCTTTCAAGGTTTGGTTCATGGTTCCCTCAAAATTTTTATAACAACAACACAAGTGCATAGTTCGAATTTTCCATTTCCTGTATTAGTGTGTCTTCGGTTTTGGAGTGTGGTTTGGATTGTGGTTGGCTTTTATCCCTTAGCCATGGTTCAAGCCATGCCTTAGGATGTTGGTAAGAGTTCTTGGGAGGTGGTTCAAGCCATTGGTCAATAAATTTCAGAGTTTACACCACAAACGCACAAGTTGCCACTGCTGGTTTTTTTTTTTTTGACAGCAACTTTCATCTTCGGTTTTGAGGTTGGTTTGAGTTCTTGGTTGGCTTTTAGCCCTTGGCCTTGGACTGGACAATACCTAAATGAGTTAGGAAAGTCGTGTTTTTGGCCGTTCGTGATTTGGTCTAGTTTAGAGGTCGTACGAGAATTTACGGTGAAAGGTGCCAAAATGACTCTCGAAAGAGTGTTTTATGTTTTTGGATTCCTTTCACCTATTTTCGTGTTTTACATTTATTATGCATATTTTTCAGTATGTTTGGGGTATTTTAATCATGGTTAAACGTCGGTTTAATGTTGGTTCGGGTTGGTACGAAGCCATGGTTAAAAATCAAGTTATTGGCTCTAATCGTCTCGTTTTTGGTTCTATTGTTAAGTTTTTTTTTTTTTTTTGTCAAGTTAAGATTTATTGCATGTGTCACATATTAGTAGTAAGTCGCAGCAAGCCTGGGAGCGATCCAACTCATCCGGTAAAAATAAGGTTATAATTATATCACGTGCATAAAAATATAAAATGTTTATTTTTGAGATATATGCTATATGTCTTGTGGCCACCTTATGCTTATGGGTTTGGAAGTCGGTAGGCGCAACCGAGGACCTCTCCGCCCGGTGACTTACGACCGGTTTATGATTATGTATGGGTACAGACATCCAGTCCAAGGGCTGTGATTGATCTCTACCGCCCAGTATACTGTGGTTTAGTCTGATCAGGCGCTTACGTTATGTTATGGGCCACTTGCTTAGAAACATTATCTCTACCAGAAAATTATGATATGACATGAAAGAGCTCTATTGAGCAAAGCTTTTACGTATGATTTTCAGATATGCACGTAGTTATAATTATTCATGATGCTATTTTCACCGTACGCTTTACGATACTTTATTTTTATGCTGCATGCGATTTTATGATATATTTACTTGTTATTCACGATATATACATGTTGAGTCTTTAGACTCACTAGACTTGATTGTTGTAGGTATTGTTGAGGCCGAGACGGAGGGCGTGGACCAGTGAGCGATCTTGAGACAGCAGTAGTAAACCCGAGGACCTCATGATTTAGTTTATGCACTTTTTATTATTCAAATTCAGTTTTAATACGTTTGATTATTTTAAATCGATCTTTACGTTAGTTTATTTTTAAATTGTTGGTTGAAACATTATTCGCTTCCGCTGTTATTTTAAAGTTAAAAACTATTTACATGTTTATTTTAATTAAACAAGACAAGATAATTATTTATTTAGAAAAATTTTTATAATTCCGCAAAATTATGAATACGAAATACGGGCCTTTACAATTACCATCAAGATGGACAGGCCCATAAGTTGTAAAACATGTGGATATTGAAAATCCTAAAAATGGTGATATTTTAAAAGTAAATGGACAAAGGCTTAAACCATTTTTAGAAAATGAAATCTTTCAAGAAGAGTTTATTTCCCTTTCTGATCCTTGATTTTTTTTGTGTTGCATTTAAGTTTGTTTGTTTTATTTCAGGTTTTCTTAATATTTTTATTTTCCCGGTTAAATGGCGGATAACGGTACTCCGTGACTCTCATAGTCGGTTAAATCAGTTTCCCACAATTGCTGATACAAAAATAAAAAAAAATCATTTCTTTTCTTTTCAAAATGGATGATATTCTCTCAAAAATTTGTAAATATTTTCCCTCTGTTTCTGAAAATGTTCTAAGAAAAATTTATGCAGGAAGGTGTGAAAGATTGAGATTGCTAATGCAAAAAGGAATTCCAGAAGATATTCGTATTGTAATAGAAGCTAAGGTCCGATTTGGAGGAGAAGTTACACAATCATTGCTCATTCGGTATTTGCCTGGATTAGGAAAAAGCACTTATGCGAAAAAACGAAGGGCCAAAAGTTTAGGGGTTTGTCATAAGTTTGCAAGATGGACTTGTGACAAACGATGCAGATCTTTGGGATGTGTTTCCAATAACAGAGAAGATAAAATTGATTTCATTAAGAATGGGCTGAGTAAGGAGTCTTTAGATAACATCTTATTGACTCTTGAGACGCATTCTAGTGGACATGTGCATATTGAACTTCTCCGTTTATGAAAACAATTCCAAGATGAGCGTCATAGTCTTTGGAATCCGACTAAAAAAGACCCTGTTTGCCAATTTATAAGAAAATTGGATGGGAAACATATCCTCGACTCATAGAAGGCGTTGAAGCCGTTTCTGGACGTAAAACCAGAGGAAAATTGTGAGCCACAATCACAATACTGTTTATATGCATGTGTGTCATTATTGTTTTTACTATTTTTCTGTTTACAGCTATGACCCATAGTTTTGTCATGATAACATATTACCCCTATAAAATCTCTCATCTTTTTCTCTATTTTCGCAGACAAAAAAAAAAAGAAAGTAAAAACATGGCTGGATCCTCTACACAAACATTGAAAAATATTTGTGTATTTTGTGGGTCGAGTCCTAGAAAAAATGAAGTGTTTGTAGAAGCAGCGAATAATCTTGGAAAGATATTGGCTGAGAGAAAAATTCACTTGGTATATGGGGGAGGTAATATTGGGTTAAAGGGATCTGTTTCAACATCTGCTCATCTTGGAGGTAGTCAGGTTTTGGGTATTATTCCTACAGCTTTAGCTGAAGGAAATATTACAGGTGTTACGATTGGGGATGAATTAAAAGTTTCTTCTATGTATGAAAGAATCACTCAAATGATTGAAAATTCTGATGCTTTTATCGCACTACCAGGTGGTTTTGGTACATTAGAAGAAAACTTTCACACTGTTTCTTGGGCACAACTTAATATCCATAATAAACCTGTGGGCTTGTTGAATATCAATAATTATTTTGACAGTTTGTTGACATTTCTTGATAAAGCTGTGGAACAGAATTTCATTTCAGAAAATTCACGACGGATGCTCATCTGTGCTTCGTCTGCCGACCAATTAATTGATCATTTGGAAGTTTTTGTTCATAAGCCTGATCCGATGATAACAAAGATCAATTGGTCGCAATCAAGCAGTAAGAAAAAGAAGTTGGATAATTGATTCAAAAGTCGTGGATTGGTTTGCGTTTGTTTCAGTTTGTTATCTTCAATAAAATTCCAGGTGATATCTCTTTCATTATGTACTCTTTATTAATAGTTATTTTGACATTAGGGACAATGTCATATTCTGATTGGGGGGAGAACAAACTTATAAAAAAAAATTTTAAAAAAAAATAAAAAAAATAATATATATTATTTTACAATAAAATCATGTTTATTGTTTGTATCTTAGTAATTTTTGCAAAAATGTCATACATTACATGTTTTAAAGATTTAAATTAGAACATGCATTAATCTATTTAAGAATGTTTAAATTTTTATTTGAAAAAAAGTCAATTTTAATATTCTGATCAATATAAAAATATGATTTATGAAATCTTTTTGAGTGATTAACCATTGTGATAAAATCATGTATTAAAATATATGGCCCAAGATATACCTTATAAGAGTACCTATAATTTTAAACTCACACATATTTTGTGAGTGAGTGAAGAGGACTGAGAAAATAGCTTTCGAGCTTTTTATGATCATGAGAGAGACTATCTATTGTTTAGATCTTGAGTTCTTATTTTGAAGAAAAAAAAATGATATTTCCTGAAAAAAAAGGGAGAAAAATACAAAAAGAAAGATATTGAAGATCTATGTAATTTTCAAGTTATATGCTACGACCCATATATCTCTCATAAAAAAAAAACAAAACAAAAACAAAAAAGAGAGAGAAATTTATTGTACAAATTAAATAAATATGTGGTCAAGAAGCATAAACTTAGTCTGATTCAATGATGTTATGCAAAAAAAAATATCAGAAAAAAATATATATTAAGAACAACAAGATTTTGAATCAATGAATTTTCTATCTTTTGATTAGTTTAGCTCGTTTGTCTGTCTGCATTTTGTAAACCATTTTTCTGAGCATTTATCTGTATTCCAACTCCATGAGAGAAATCGTTCCCATAAATTGAAACATTTATTAGCCTGTGAGGATATGGAGTTGAGACTCTTATTAGGAATTTTTGAAGGCCGTGTACATTTAACTATCAGAAATAAGCTTTGAATTGATCATCTCAAATTATTTCATAAATTATAATTATGATGATCTTGATATAACTTTGACAGTTTTCAAATTTAATTTAAACACTTAGATAGTTTTGATTACATTTCTATTTAAATTAATCAATATGTTTTGTATTGCTATTAACGCTTAAATTGCTAGGGACTAGCAATAAGCTGGTTGGGAGGTGTGATAAACATAAAAATTGTACATTAATTAAATGTTTTATAATATAAATATATAGTTTTTGTTTTATTAAATGTTTAAATATTATATGTTTTATAATAAATTGTATAAAATATAGTTGTTGTGTAATTACAAGTTTTACTATTTTTTTACAGGTTCGATAAAACAAGAATAAACTTGGCGTTGCAAATGGGATTAAGATGATTCTTGGACCTGTAAAAAGTTGATTTTAATATTTACAATATTGGTGGCAAGCATGAGATAAAAATCCTCTCACAATAGGAATCAAATTAAGCAACAAATAAAGTTACCAAAGGAGTGGAAGTTTTACCATGCTCTAGTATTTTGACCATATCTCTCAAATTACTTGGTCAAATGGTTTGAAAAAAATACCACAACTAGACAACTCAATTATCCACATGTTTCTTTTTATGTGAAGAAGCAAATTCGGAGAAGAAAATTTTCAAAAGTGATGTGTAATATAATATAATATCTTGGAACACCAATGAAGACTTTTGTGTAAAAAAATAATATTTTATTTGTGGTTGTCTCCCCAAATTTGGCTATAAATAGGGGTGCATTGTAATGTATTGAGATATCCCTCATTCTGTGAACAAACTTTTGAGTTCATAATATTTCTCTCTATATTTTTTCTTATTTCTTCATTTAAATATAATTAGCATGTTAATACTTTGAATAATGAATAACTAACTTCCTAAAGTTGAGATGAAAAGGTGAAACTCTTGGTATGATAATAAAGTTACTAAAAGGTAAGAATCTATGTTTTATATTATTTAATCATTATTTATTGTTTATGTTATATTTATTTCTTTAAGCATTTTTATACCCTACTTATAAGTGGGAGTTTTGATTTATTGTTGTTATATTTTGCACTAAATTCTTGGAACCATTTAAATGTTAGTTTGGTATTACCAACCATTTAAAGTGGATGCCTTGATTTATTATATATGAATATATTATAATATTAAATTCTTGGAACCATTTAAATGTTTGTTTGGTTTTATCAACCATTTAAAGTGGGAACCTTGATTTACTATATATGAATATATCATATTAATAATTTCTTGGTACCATTTAAATGTTAGTTTTGTTTTACCAACCATTTATAGTGGGAACCTTGATTTAGTGTTTACAAATATATATATAGCACAATAAATACTTTACAATATTTATAAGTTTTGGTATATATTATATACTTATAAGATAATAATATATAAAATATAAATATGATTATTTAATATATTGGAACCATTTTATTAAGTGGATTTCAATAATGTTTGTTAATGTTAATTTTATTTAAATACCAAGAGTGGATCCTTTAATCTCAACTACTTAAATTAAAATTTGAACAATTAAAAATTACCAATTAAAGATTCATACAACTAAAAGAAAAAATAAATAAAAAGACATTGTAGTGGACTTGTAATTACCTTAGCTTCCTCGTGGATACGATATTCGAACTCATCGAATTATACTACTTGTGGACAACCTGTTCTTGGGAGTGCAACAATCAAAGTCGCAACACCTATTGTAGATATTCGATACAGAGAGGGCTGAAGTCCGGGAATAAGACGTACCGCCACCCCGATTGGGAGAGTAGGTGGGAGATTGTTACGTCTTATTCACACCAGGGATCCCTAGACTTAGATTGGAGTCGAGTCAAAGATTTGAAGTTCAAGATTTGATGTATAGCATTCTTTTGATCTATGTTCTAGATTAGATACATGTTCTTGATTTATGCTTTATATCTTACATATGCTTGCATGATATGCATGATACGTTGAGTTATACTGGGATTTGTTCTCACCGGAGTATCCGGCTGTTGTTGTGTCAGTATGTCTGCATGACAACAGATGGAACATGGACAGGATCAGGGTCAGGGAGAGCGTGACTGAGATTGGATAGCTTGGTGATTTCGGGCGTAGAAGACAACTAGATATTCTACATGTGATATGTAGTTTGTTATCAACACTAGTTTGTATAAATGAAATTGAACAAGACATGTACTCCTTTTAATGAAATAAATAGAGTTATCACATGCGTATGATCATATACAATAATTTATAATGTTTAAAAGAAATTTTTTTTATGACCCATTTTCTAGCAAAGATCCACTTAATCCCAAAGATAATTGAGTTATAGCCCAGGTCCTCACAACAGGTGGTATCAGAGCAGTGGTTCTGTAGACTGGAATAGAAGTGAATGAGCGGGGTAGATCGAGTCGTCTTCCTTGCTTTGATGATGCTAGCATGCTATTAATTGTATGTTGATTTACATATGTTATATATGAAAGCATGTTTCTTGCAATAATACATGTTTACTTGCTTATCTGATTGATTGCGACATGTATTAAGAATAAAATGAATCAGAACCGATTCTAGATCAGAGGTATATGATCAGAGGAGGACTGAAACAAATTGTATAGATTGTGTACTAATCCGTTGATAATCAGATATGCCTTCTCGAAGAGCAGCAGCGCTTGTGCGTCCGGTACCAGAACAGGGCAGTACTTCTAGTGATCCGATGGATGTCACTGCAACACCGATGGTGACACTACTGAAACGGTTTCAATCCTTTAAACCGCCAATATTGAAAGGTACCGAGAGCGCTATTGAGTGCGAAAGCTGGTTAGACGACATTGAGATGTTATTTGAGTCCCTTGATTATACCGATGAGCGACGAGTGAAGTTAATTGGCCATCAACTGCATGAAGTCGCGAGGAATTGGTGGTTTACCACAAAGAGAGCGTTGGAGCATCGTGACACAGAGATCACTTGGAAAGTTTTTAAAACAGAGTTCTATCAACCTTCTTTCCCGTGTCCTACCGAAAGGATAAAGGTGCCGAGTTTGCAAATCTGAGACAGGAACCGCTGAACATCGAAGAATATGTGGCAAAGTTCTCGACATTGCTCAGATTTATTCCTCAGGTTGCAGGGAATGACGAGACCGTTGCAGATCAGTTTATCAATGGCTTGAATACTGATATCTTTACCTTGGTGAATACCAGCAGACCAAACAACTTTGCATATGCCTTGAACCGAGCCAAAGGAGCGGAAGCGGGCCTGATTAAGCAACGAGGACTTTCGTATGCTGCTCCGATTCCGAGACCACCACAGCCCTCTTTTCAACCACCTCCCAGATTCGAGAGTGGTGGTAGTAGCAGTGGCAAGAAAGATCAACTGAAAGCCCGAGGAAGACAGTTCAAGAAGTCAGGTAGCAGTTCATTGAGCTCCAGTGGGTCACGACAGAGGGGTCCTGGCCAGAGTTCAGATTATGCGGGAGTGTATTGCAGTACTTGTGGAGGCAGACATCCTACAGATCAGTGTCAGGGAGTGGTTGGGCGATGCAATATCTGCAGACAGCAGGGACATTTCGCCAGAGTCTGTCCACAGAGAGGGTCACAGCGATCTCAAGGTGCAGGATCATCTGCATTAGTATCTCAGCCTGAGAGGCAAGCATCATCTGTCCATTCCTTCCAGCCGCTACCTGCACTGTCCCAGTCGAGGCCAGGAGGGAGCCAGACTGTGAGCCAACCTCCCAGACATCAGGCTCGAGTATTTGCACTGACAGAAGAGCAGGCCCAAGATGCACCAGACGATGTGATAGCAGGTAACTGTTTTCTTTGCGGTTATCCTGCTTATGTATTGATAGATACGGGTGCATCTCATACCTTCATTTCTGAGCACTTTGCATTAATGCATGCTTTAACTGTCGAGTCAGTATCTGTCGTAGTGTCTATTTCTTCTCATTTGGGGAGTGGTTTGATATTAGTGACATCGGTTAGACATTGCATGCTATATTTTGAGGGTAATGAGATTGAGTTAGATTGTGTTGTGCTTGGGATATCTGATTTTGATTGTATTGTTGGGATCGATATGTTAACCAAGTACAGAGCCACTGTAGATTGTTTCCAGAAGAATGTTAGATTCAGACCAGAGATGGCTGATGAGTGGAAATTCTACGGTAAGGGTTCCAGAGCTCTGATTCCCTTGATATCTGTGTTGTCTATGAGTCGATTGTTGCACAAAGGAGAAGAGGAATTCCTTGTGTATTCAGTAGATCTACTGAAATCGAGCCCAGCCTTGGCAGATCTGCCAGTGGTATTTGAGTTTGTCGATGTATTCCCAGACGAGATTCAAGGGTTACCTCCAGTCCGAGAGTTAGATTTTAGCATCGATCTCATACCAGGTACCGTTCCTATACCTCGAGCTCCCTATAGAATGGCACCTATTGAATTAAAAGAATTGAAAGAACAGCTCGAAGAATTACTGGCCAAAGGTTACATTAGACCGAGTGTGTCTCCTTGGGGTGCTCCAGTACTGTTAGTTAGGAAGAAAGATGGTTCGATGAGACTTTGCATCGATTATCGACAACTGAATAAAGCAACGGTAAAGAACAAATACCTATTGCCTCGTATCGACGATTTATTTGATTAGTTGCAGGGTTCTTTTGTATATTCTAAGATCGATCTGAGATCTGGGTATCACCAGTTGAGGGTCCGAGATTCTGATATACCGAAGACAGTATTTAGAACAAGGTATGGACATTATGTGTAACGCCCCGAAAATTTAAAGGTCCACGCAAACCACATGCGCAAATTATTAAATTCCTTGTGCATTTCAATTAATGGTTTTAATTGCATAGATTAATTTTGTTGTGCATATTTACATGTTTAAAATATACTTTTCTATATGATTGCATTAAAATATATTTTTAAAGGTTATTCAAATTGCGATCGAGGAACGGAGACCGAGAGCTGAAAAATAGAAAATGATTTTTATTAAATAGTTGTTTTTAATTATTTAAAATTTGGGAGATGCTTTTTATTATTTTTTAAAATATGGGGTTTTTAGGTGATTTTATACGCCGGGGCGTAAATTTTTTCGGTGTTGGTTTTTCAACTAAAATACGAGCTTTTTGGCAACCCGGCTATTTAATTCACAAACTTATTTTAAGAAAGCTATTTTTAACATTTTAATTAATCACTAATGGGCCTAATTTATATTCTTAATGGGCCTAAACTTAATTAATGCTTAATTAGCTATAAAATAGCCGAAACCTCCCCATAGCCCTCATTGTGTACGCCACTTTTCAGAATTCTATTCTCCAAAATTTCCCTCAAGTACACGGCACCCACATACCACAATTTGAAAGGAAAAGTCGAGAATTTCAAAGGGGAAAATTCAGCCGAGGGTTTTTGTCGCCGTTCTTCGCAATCGTCAACGGTTTTTCGTGAGTTTAAAACGCAAAAGCACGCCATAATTCTCCTTTTACTCATCCATCACACCATAGTATTTATTTAATTGTGTTTTGCATGAAAAACAAATTGCACATCATGATATTTTCGTAACTATGTCTATGTGTGTGGTAAACTCTTGTATTTTGGTTCAAAAATCATGTTTGATTTGTGTTAAAGGGCTGCCATGGTTAGGGAATGGATTAATGGAGTTTTACACAAAGTTTAGGGTCCTAGAAACACACCAAAAAAGCTGCAAACTTGAATAACAAAAGCTGGACAAAAAAAAAATACGTAGGCAGCAACTAGAAAGAACCGTGAGTGTGGGTTGTTGTTCAAGGTGGTTCGGCTTTGGGGCTTGAGGGCTTGGCTCGGTCTGGGCTTGGGGCCAGGGCGAGCTAGGGATGGTTATGGGTTAGGGGAAGAGTCCTAGCCATGCTAGGACTCGAGACCATGGGTTGGGAAGGAGTCCTTATCAAGGAGGACTTCACCCGAGAGCTTCTATGGGCAGCGCAGGGGGATCGGCGTGTGCAGGGAAGAGGTGCTCGGCCAGGGGGTCTGGGATGGGCTAGGTTAGGTCCTTAGGGTCCTAGGAGGGTGCTTGAAAGGATGGTTCAAGGAGTGGCTCGATGGGTAGAAGCCTAGCATCAAAAACGTGAGATTGAGGCTCATGACAGCAAGTAGGCGAGAGGTTGCTGTCCATGTTCAATGGGTTGCTGCTCACGTCCAGGGGCTTTGGTTGTTCTGGGTATGGTCTGGACATGGTCCAGGGTCAGTTAGGGTCAGGGTGGCTCCATGGTTAAGGGTTGGGAGGAAGTCCTAGCATAGATAGGAGTTCAATGGTTCAAGGACACTACACTCACACACATGCAGAAACATGGGTCGACTTTCCAGCAAGAATTTGAGCAGGTTAGGGTCATGTTTTGGGGCTGGTCTTGCATAGTAGGGTCACTAGATGAGTTGGCTAGGTTTTGGCTCAACGGTGGCTCGGGCGTGGCTCGAGTAAATTAAGAGATGGCTCGGTGTGCGATAAGGTGTCAAAAACGAAAATAATAAAGCTAAAATTAAATCCAAGGGTCCACGGGGGTGGCTCATGACTTGGAAGGGTTAGAATAAATATTAAAAAGCCCATGTTTAAAATTTGGGATCAAAATAACGAGTTTTGGATTTATTCAGGATTTAATCGCCGCGAGAAACGCTAATTAACAAGATAATTGAAAAGCCTAGTTTTAGGCTTTATAAAATTATGAAAAATTAGGTTTAAGCTTAAATAATTATTATAAGTCTAAGTTTTAAATTTGGGAATTTTCTATTAAGGTTTGGTTTAATTCGAGACTAAAACGCATTAATACATCACATTTAAAGATTAAATTAAAAGTCATCGATTTAAGCCAAATAAAAATATTGAAAAATTCGTGTAGGCTTAAATATTTATTTGGGAGATGTTATAGTAAATGAAATTAAGAAAATGTCAAAAACGGGAAATTTTATGGTCTTAGTAGGAGCCCGACGATCGTATTTCCATTATTACGAATATGAGGTTATGAGGTTTGAGGTAAGAATGGAAATATCGTGAGGGGAGAAGGCCCCAGAGGGAGCCCATTTATGGGAGAAGGCCCCAGAGGGAGCCCCGACGATCGTATTTCTATTCGAATCATGATAGGCCAAGGCTCAGTTGACGGTGAGAGTGTTGCTGATGTCCCCGCCGCCCAGTACTGTGGTTTCATGTAGATGGATCTATCGATTTTTCATTTTCATGTCATGTCAGGAAAGTCACAATTAACGATCTGAATTCAACAATGGAAAAGAAAAGGAAAAGGAAAATGTTTATGATCATGCTAAAGGTTTATGTCATGTTGAGGAAAAAGGAAAAATGTGAAGGTTTATGTGATGCATGTCATGAAAATGTTTATGTTTAAAGTCGATGCATCATTTTGAAAATGTTTCTATTTAAGGTTCATGCATTAAAAAGGTTTACGAAAATGTTCATGTTTGAAGTTTATGAATCTTCATGAAACGATATTTTAAGTACAAATATTTTTCACTGTTATATGTTGACTGTATTACGTATTACTTGTTATAAAGATGATGGTTTGTTAAGGTCCTTAGACTCACTAGGTGTGATGGATGCAGGTGAGTTTGAGGGAGGTCTTGACGGGTGATTTGACTGGACTGAAGGTGCACACAACCCGAGGACCAGCGCTTCTATTTTTCCGCATTTACGATTATGACTTATGATTTATGCTAAAGATTTTAAGACTATTTATTTATATTTTGAGAGATTTTTGATATGTTTAATATGGGCTATACCTTTCAAATTTATTGTTTTTTAGGTTTGTTAAAACATGCAACAATTTTATTTTTATGACTATTTCACTTGATTTTTAAAATTCTAGTTGGATGATGTTTTATTTTAAAGGGTAAAATATTTTCATGAGGTTTATGTATATGGCCGAAAATTGAGTGTTTTAAAAAAAAAATTTTTAGTACTTTTAAATCAATAAAAAAGGCAGACGTTTCAGTTGGTATCAGAGCAAAGGTCCTGTAAAGGGTTGCGCCGCCATCAACGCCAGGAAGATCAGTCGTCAAGCCTCAAATTTGTAAGTTTACATGCTTTATATGATTTTATGATGTTACCTACATAAGTACATGACTTATATGTTTACGTCACATGTTTGTTTTATATGCTTTGAATTTTTATACGTGATACGATATGAAATGAAAAATTATTTTTCAACGCATGTTGATTTTGTGGTGGAATTGTACTATCTTGATATTTGGGGTTTAGTGCTGACGTTCTATTTTTGGGCTATAAGTTAATCGTAAATTTTATGAATGTTTTGAAACACGTAGATTTTCTAAGATAATTTTTATGATTCATGGTTACTTGTCGAATTAATTTTTGGGAATTAGACGTAAGGAATAATGATTTAAGGATTTGCAACGACTTTGGGAGTAAGAAAATGTATAAATTGGGATTTTATGTTTTGATGAAAGATAAGATTGATTATGAGAATTGATTTTTGGGTAAATAAGTTTAAAATTATCGAAATTATATAATGGGAAACCCGTAGAAGGAAATTAAGAATGCCAATAATTTGTGGGATAATTAAGGAATTTTCGAAATTAAGGACCAATTAAGATAATTTTTGGGAAAATTAAGAATTAACTTTGATATCTTTAAGGAATTTGGGAACTAGTTTAGCAATAAGTGATAATTGGATGGTTTAAATGATAAGAATTTTGAGGATTTAGACTTTTAAGAATATTTGGAACCTTGAGATATCTTGGGTTATAATGTTATAAGAAATGCTAATCAAGGGTTTTTAAGAATGAATCGATATTAGACTTGAAAATTTAAGCGTTAGCGGATGCATTTGGGATTTTAAGATTAAAATTTGATAAGTTGATGAACATTTTGGGTATAAAATAAAGAAAACAATATATGATAAGTATGGTCATCCATATTTTTATATTGGAAATTTTAAGAAAAGTTGAAATTCGAGGTTATAATAGTATATCACTAAGTCATTATGGGTCTTTTTAAGTTGCGAATTGCAAAATAAGGATTTAGGAGGGTAAAATTAATTGGGATCAAGGAGATGTAAGGACATTTTAGAACTTAAGTTTTATCAAAGTAGCGCAGCGGAAAGCGTGGATTTTTGGAGATACTAGAATTAAGTCTAAACTTTGAATTATTAAGGATAAGCGAATTTCAAGGACGAAATTCAATTTAAGGGGGGAGATTGTAACGCCCCGAAAATTTAAAGGTCCACGCAAACCACATGCGCAAATTATTAAATTCCTTGTGCATTTCAATTAATGGTTTTAATTGCATGGATTAATTTTGTTGTGCATATTTACATGTTTAAAATATACTTTTCTACATGATTGCATTAAAGTATATTTTTAAAGGTTATTCAAATTGCGATCGAGGATCGGAGACCGAGGGCTGAAAAATAGAAAATGATTTTTATTAAATAGTTGTTTTTAATTATTTAAATTTGGGAGATGCTTTTTATTATTTTTAAAATATGGGGTTTTTAGGTGATTTTATACGCCGGGGCGTAAATTTTATCGGTGTTGGTTTTTAACTAAAATACGAGCTTTTTGGCAACCCGTCAATTTAATTCATAAAATTATTTTAAGAAAGCTATTTTTAACATTTTAATTAATCACTAATGGGCCTAATTTATATTCTTAATGGGCCTAAACTTAATTAATGCTTAATTAGCTATAAAATAGCCGAAACCTCCCCATAAGCCCTCATTGTGTACGCCACTTTTCAGAATTCTATTCTCCAAAATTTCTCTCAAGTACACGGCACCCACATACAACAATTTGAAAGGAAAATTCGAGAATTTCAAAGGGGAAAATTCAGCCGAGGGTTTTTGTCGCCGTTCTTCGCAATCGTCAACGGTTTTTCGTGCGTTTAAAACGCAAAGGCACACCATAATTCTCCTTTTACTCATCCATCACACCATAGTATTTATTTAATTGTGTTTTGCATGAAAAACAAATTGCACATCATGATATTTTCGTAACTATGTCTATGTGTGTGGTAAACTCTTGTGTTTTGGTTCAAAAATCATGTTTGATTTGTGTTAAAGGGCTGCCATGGTTAGGGAATGGATTAAGGGTATTTTACACAAAGTTTAGGGTCCTAGAAACACACCAAATAAGCTGCAAACTTGAATAAAAAAAGCTGGACAAAAAAAAAATACGTAGGCAGCAACACTAGAAAGAACCGTGAGTGTGGGTTGTTGTTCAAGGTGGTTCGGCTTTGGGGCTTGAGGGCTTGGCTCGGTCTGGGCTTGGGGCCAGGGCGAGCTAGGGACGGTTATGGGTCCGGAGAAGAGTCCTAGCCATGCTAGGACTCGAGACCATGGGTTGGGGAGGAGTCCTTATCAAGGAGGACTCCACCCGAGAGCTTCTATGGGCAGCGCAGGGGGATCGGCGTGTGCAAGGAAGAGGGGCTCGGGCAGGGGGTCTGGGCTGGGCTAGGTTAGGTCCTTAGGGTCCTAGGAGGGTGCTTGAGGGGATGGTTCAAGGAGTGGCTCGATGGGTAGAAGCCTAGCATAAAAAACGTGAGATTGAGGCTCATGACAACAAGTAGGCGAGAGGTTGCTGTCCATGTTCAGTGGTTGCTGCTCTTGTCCAGGGGCTTGGGTTGGTCTGGGTATGTTCTGGGCGTTGTCCAGGGTCAGTTAGGGTCAGGGTGGCTCGATGGTTAAGTGTTGGGAGGAGTCCTAGCCTAGATAGGAGTTCAATGGTTCAAGGACACTACACTCACACACATGCAGAAACATGGGTCGACTTCCAGCAAGAATTTGAGCGGGTTAGGGTCATGTTTTGGGGCTGGGCTTGCACAGTAGGGTCCCTAGATGAGTTGGCTAGGTTTTGGATCAAGGTGGCTTGGGCGTGGCTCGTGTAAATTAAGAGATGGCTCGGTGAGTGCGATAAGGTGTCAAAAACGAAAATAATAAAGCTAAAATTAAATCCAAGGGTCCACGGGGGTGGCTAATGACTTCGAAGGGTAGAATAAATATTAAAAAGGCCATGTTTAAAATTTGGGATCAAAATAACGAGTTTTGGATTTATTCGGGATTTAATCGCCGCGAGAAACGCTAATTAACAAGATAATTGAAAAGCCTAGTTTTAGGCTTTATAAAATTATGAAAAATTAGGTTTTAACTTAAATAATTTTTTGAAGTCTAAGTTTTTAATTTGGGAATTTTCTATTAAGGTTTGGTTTAATTCGAGACTAAAACGCATTAATACGTCACATTTAAAGATTAAATTAAAAGTCATCGATTTAAGCCAAATAAAAATATAGAAAAATTCGTGTAGGTTTAAATAATTGTTGGAGAGATGTTATAGTAAATGAAATTAAGAAAATGTCAAAAACGGGAAATTTTATGGTCCCAGTGGAAGCCCGACGATCGTTTTTTCATTATTACGAATATGAGGTTATGAGGTTTGAGGTAAGAATGGGAATATCGTGAGGGGAGAAGGCCCCAGAGGGAGCCGATTTATGGGAGAAGGCCTCAGAGGGGGCCCTGACGATCGTATTTCTATTCGAATCATGATAGGCCAAGGCCTGCAGTTGACCGGTGAGAGTGTTGCTGATGTCCCCGCCGCCCAGTACTGTGGTTTCATGTAGATGGATCCATCGATTTTTCATGTTCATGTCATGTCAGATAAGTCACAATTAACGATCTGAATTCAACAATGGAAAAGAAAAGGAAAAGGAAAATGTTTATGATCATGTTAAAGGTTTATGTCATGTTGAGGAAAAAGGAAAAATGTTAAGGTTTATGTGATGCATATCATGAAAATGTTTATGTTTAAAGTTGATGCATCATTTTGAAAATGTTTCTATTTAAGGTTCATGCATCATAAAAGGTTTACGAAAATGTTCATGTTTGAAGTTTATGCATTTTCATGAAAACGATATTTTAAGTACAAATATTTTTCAATGTTATATGTTGACTGTATTACGTATTACTTGCTATAAAGATGATGATGTGTTAAGGTCTTTAGACTCACTAGGTGTGATGGATGCAGGTGAGTTTGAGGGAGGTCTTGACGGGTGATTTGACTGGACTGAAGGTGCACACAACCCGAGAACCAGCGCTTCTATTTTTCCGCATTTACGATTATGACTTATGATTTATGCTAAAGATGTTAAGACTATTTATTTATGTTTTGAGAGATTTTTGAGAGGTTTAGTATGGGCTATACTTTTTAAATTTATTGTTTTTTAGGTTTGGTAAAACATGCAACGATTTTATTTTTATGACTATTTCACTTGATTTTTAAAATTCTAGTTGGATGATGTTTTATTTTAAAGGGTAAAATATTTTATAAAAATATTTTCAGTGAGGTTTATGTATATGGCCGAAAATTGAGTGTTTTAAAAAAAAATTTTCTAGTACTTTTAAAGCAATAAAAAGGGCAGACGTTTCAGTTGGTATCAGAGCAAAGGTCCTGTAAAGGGTTGTGCCACCATCAGCGCCAGGAAGATCAGTCGTCAAGCCTCAAATTTGTAGGTTTACATGCTTTATATGATTTTATGATGTTACCTGCATAAGTACATGACTTATATGTTTACGTCACATGTTTGTTTTATATGCTTTGAATTTTTATACGTGATACGATATGAAATGAAAAATTATTTTTCAACGCATGTTGGTTTTGTGGTGGAATTGGACTATCTTGATATTTGGGTTTTATTGCTGACGTTCTATTTTTTGGCGATAAGTTAATCGTAAATTTTATGAATGTTTTGGGACACGAAAATTTTCTAAGACAATTTTTATGATTCATGGTTACTGGTCGAATTAATTTTTGGGAATTAGACGTAAGGAATAATGATTTAAGGATTTGCAACGACTTTGGGAGTAAGAAAATGTATAAATTGGGATTTTAAGTTTTGATGAAAGATAAGATTGATTATGAGAATTGATTTTTGGGTAAATAAGTTTAAAATTATCGAAATTATATTATGGGAAACCCGTAGAAGGAAATTAAGAACGCCAATAATTTATTGGATAATTAAGGAATTTTCGAAATTAAGGACCAATTAAGATAATTTTTGGGAAAATTAAGAATTAACTTTGATATCTTTAAGGAATTTGGGAACTAGTTTAGCAATAAGTGATAATTGGATGGTTTAAATGATAAGAATTTTGAGGATTTAGATTTTTAAGAATATTTGGAACCTTGAGATATCTTGGGTTATAATGTTATAAGGAATGCTAATCAAGGGTTTTTAAGAATGAATCGATATTAGGCTTGAAAATTTAAGCGTTAGCGAATGCATTTGGGATTTTAAGATTAAAATTTGATAAGTTGATGAACATTTTGGGTATAAAATAAAGAAAACAATATATGATAAGTATGGTCATCCATATTTTTATATTGGAAATTTTAAGAAAAGTTGAAATTCGAGGTTATAATAGTATATCACTAAGTCATTATGGGTCTTTTTAAGTTGCGAATTGCAAAATAACGATTTAGGGGGGGTAAAATTAATTGGGATCAAGGAGATGTAAGGACATTTTAGAACTTAAGTTTTATCAGAGTAGCGCAGCGGAAGCGTGGATTTTTGGGGATACTAGAATTAAGTCTAAACTTTGGGTTATTAAGGATAAGCGAATTTCGAGGACGAAATTCAATTTAAGGGGGGAGATTGTAACGCCCCGAAAATTTAAAGGTCCACGCAAACCACATGCGCAAATTATTAAATTCCTTGTGCATTTCAATTAATGGTTTTAATTGCATGGATTAATTTTGTTGTGCATATTTACATGTTTAAAATATACTTTTCTACATGATTGCATTAAAAAATATTTTTTTAAAGGTTGTTCAAATTGCGATCGAGGAACGGAGAACGAGGGTTGAAAAATAGAAAATGATTTTTATTAAATAGTTGTTTTTAATTATTTAAAATTTGGGAGATGCTTTTTTATTATTTTTTAAAATATGGGGTTTTTAGGTGATTTTATACGCTGGGGCGTAAATTTTATCGGTGTTGGTTTTTCAACTAAAATACGAGCTTTTTGGCAACCCGACAATTTAATTCATAAAATAATTTTAAGAAAGCTATTTTTAACATTTTAATTAATCACTAATGGGCCTAAACTTAATTAATGCTTAATTAGCTATAAAATAGCCAAAACCTCCCAATAAGCCCTCATTGTGTACGCCACTTTTCAGAATTCTATTCTACAAAATTTCCCTCAAGTACACGGCACCCACATACCACAATTTGAAAGGAAAAGTCGAGAATTTCAAAGGGGAAATTTCAGCCGAGGGTTTTTGTCGCCGTTCTTCGCAATCGTCAACGGTTTTTCGTGCGTTTAAAAGGCAAAGGCACGCCATAATTCTCCTTTTACTCATCCATCACACCATAGTATTTATTTAATTATGTTTTGTATGAAAAACAAATTGCACATCATGATATTTTCGTAACTATGTCTATGTGTGTGGTAAACTCTTGTGTTTTGGTTCAAAAATCATGTTTGATTATTGTTAAAGGGCTGCCATGGTTAGGGAATGGATTAAGGGTGTTTTACACAAAGTTTAGGGTCCTAGAAACACACCAAATAAGCTGCAAACTTGAATAACAAAAGCTGGACAAAAAAAAAATACGTAGGCAGCAAGTAGAAAGAACCGTGAGTGTGGGTTGTTGTTCAAGGGGGTTCGGCTTTGGGGCTTGAGGGCTTGGCTCAGTCTAGGCTTGGGGCCAGGGCGAGCTAGGGACGGTTATGGGTCCGGAGAAGAGTCCTAGCCATGCTAGGACTCGAGACCATGGGTTGGGGAGGAGTCCTTATCAAGGAGGACTCCACCCGAGAGCTTCTATGGGCAGCACAGGGGGATCGGCGTGTGCAGGGAAGAGGGGCTCGGCCAGGGGGTCTGGGCTGGGCTAGGTTAGGTCCTTAGGGTCCTAGGAGGGTGCTTTAGGGGATGGTTCAAGGAGTGGCTCGATGGGTAGAAACCTAGCATAAAAAACGTGAGATTGAGGCTCATGACAGCAAGTAGGCGAGAGGTTTCTGTCCATGTTCAGTGGGTTGCTGCTCACGTCCAGGGGCTTGGGTTGGTCTGGGTATGGTCTGGGCGTGGTCCAGGGTCAGTTAGGGTCAGGGTGGCTCAAGAGTTAAGGGTTGGGAGGAGTCCTAGCCTAGATAGGAGTTCAATGGTTCAAGGACACTACACTCACACACATGCAGAAACATGGGTCGACTTCCAGCAAGAATTTGAGCGGGTTAGGGTCATGTTTTGGGGCTGAAATTGCATATTAGGGTCCCTAAATTAGTTGGCTAGGTTTTGGCTCAAGGTGGCTCGGGCCTGGCTCGAGTAAATTAAGAGATGGCTCGGTGTGTGCGATAAGGTGTCAAAAACGAAAATAATAAAGCTACAATTAAATCCAAGGGTCCACGGGGGTGGCTCATGACTTGGAAGGGTAGAATAAATATTAAAAAGGCCATGTTTAAAATTTGGGATCAAAATAACGAGTTTTGGATTTATTCGGGATTTAATCGCCGCACGAAATGCTAATTAATGAGATAATTGAAAAGCCTAGTTTTAAGCTTTATAAAATTATGAAAAATTAGGTTTAAGCTTAAATAATTATTATAAGTCTAAGTTTTTAATTTGGGAATTTTCTATTAAGGTTTTGTTTAATTCGAGATTAAAACACATTAATACGTCACATTTAAAGATTAAATTAAAAGTCATCGATTTAAGCCAAATAAAAAAATAGAAAAATTCGTGTAGGCTTAAATAATTATTTGGGACATGTTATAGTTAATGAAATTAAGAAAATGTCAAAAATGGGAAATTTTATGGTCCTAGTGGGAGCCCGACGATCGTGTTTCCATTATTACGAATATGAGGTTATGAGGTTTGAGGTAAGAATGGGAATATCGTGAGGGGAGAAGGCCCCAGAGGGAGCCGATTTATGGGAGAAGGCCCCAGAGGGAGCCCCGACGATCGTATTTCTATTTGAATCATGATAGGCCAAGGCTCAGTTGACCGGTGAGAGTGTTGCTGATGTCCCTTTCGCCCAGTACTGTGGTTTCATGTAGATGGATCCATCGATTTTTCATGTTCATGTCATGTCAGGAAAGTCACAATTAACGATCTGAATTCAACAAAGGAAAAGAAAAGGAAAAGAAAATGTTCCTGATCATGTTAAAGGTTTATGTCATGTTGAGGAAAAAGGAAAAATGTTAAGGTTTATGTGATGCATGTAATGAAAATGTTTATGCTTAAGTTGATGCATCATTTTGAAAATGTTTCTATTTAAGTTTCATACATCATAAAAGGTTTACGAAAATGTTCATGTTTGAAGTTTATGCATCTTCATGAAAACGATATTTTAAGTGCAAATATTTTTCACTGTTATATGTTGACTGTATTACGTATTACTTGCTATAAAGATGATGGTGTGTTAAGGTCTTTAGACTCACTAGGTGTGATGGATGCAGGTGAGTTTGAGGGAGGTCTTGACGGGTGATTTGACTGGACTGAAGGTGCACGCAACCCGAGAACCAGCGCTTCTATTTTTCCGCATTTGCGATTATGACTTATGATTTATGCTAAAGATTTTAAGACTATTTATTTATGCTTTGAGAGATTTTTGAGAGGTTTAGTATGGGCTATACTTTTCAAATTTATTGATTTTTTAGGTTTGGTAAAACATGCAACGATTTCATTTTTATGACTATTTTACTTGATTTTTAAAATTCTAGTTGGATGATGTTTTATTTTAAAGGGGAAAATATTTTATTTTCATGAGGTTTATATATATGGCCGAAAATTGAGTGTTTTAAAAAAAAATTATAGTACTTTTAAAGCAATAAAAAGGGCAGACGTTTCATTATGAATTTATTGTCATGCCATTTGGTTTAACGAATGCTCCAGCTGTATTTATGGGCCTGATGAACCGTATCTTTCAGAAGTACCTTGATGATTTTGTGATTATATTCATTGATGACATTCTGATATATTAAAGAATATGACTGATCATGCTAATCATTTGAGGACAGTGTTAAAAACTTTGAGAGCAGAAAAATTGTACGCCAAACTGTCGAAGTGTGAGTTCTGGCTGAAGCAAGTTGTGTTTCTGGGGCATATTGTATCAGGAGAGGGTATTTCTGTTGACCCTAGCAAGGTCGAGGATGTGATCAGTTGGCCTAGACCGACATCAGTGCCAGAAATACGCAGTTTCATGGGTCTAGCAGGCTATTACCGGCGATTTATCAGAGATTTTTTCAGTATCGCAAAGCCGATTACGCAGCTAACTCAGAAAAATGCTCCGTTTGTGTGGTCAGAGGCTTGTGAGTCTAGCTTCCTGGAGTTAAAGAAAAGGTTAACCAGTGCTCCAGTGTTGACTATCCCTTCAGGTACTGGTGATTTCGTTGTATATTGTGATGTATCTCACAGAGGGCTAGGATGTATTCTTATGCAGCGAGGACATGTGATTGCATATGCCTCGAGACAGTTGAAGCCACACGAGACTCATTACCAAATTCATGATCTTGAATTGGCAACCATTGTATTTGCTTTAAAGATATGGCGACACTATCTCTATAGCGAGAAATTTGAAATCTATTCTGATAACAAGAATTTGAAATACCTGTTTTCGCAGTCAGAATTGAATATGAGACAGCGTAGATGGCTCGATTTGTTGAAGGATTTCGATTGTGAAATCAAGTACTATCCAGGGAAGTCTAATGCAGCAGCCGATGCCTTGAGTTGAAAGGTATGTGCTCTATCCTTATCGACAATAGGTATTTCGAATTTGATTGAAGATTGTTGTTTGTCTGGATTAGCATTTGATACAGATAATAGACCATTGCGACTTGCTACGATTCAAATGGAACCAGATTTGATTGTTCGAATTAAAGAAGCACAGAAAAATGATCAGAAGGTTCAGAAATCGATTGAGATGGTCAGAACAGGACGTCAGTCAGAGTATCAGGTACATGATCATGTTTTGTATGTGAATAACCTTCTTGTAGTGCCAGATGTTTCAGATTTGAAACAACAGATTTTATCAGAAGCACACTGTAGTCGGTTCAGTATTCATCCTGGTGGCAGAAAGATGTACAATGATCTGAAGAAACAGTTTTGGTGGAAACAGATGAAATCAGACATTGCAGAGTTTGTGTCTAGATGTTTGAATTGCCAACAGGTTAAAGCAGAAAGGAAGAAACCCGGAGGTTTACTTCAGAGCTTATCTATTCCTGAATGGAAATGGGATCACATTTCCATGGATTTTATCACGAAATTACCACGATCATCCCGGGGTTGTGATGCGATTTGGGTTGTGATTGATAGATTGAACAAATCAGCATGCTTTATTCTGTACAGAAGGACGTACCGAGATGATCAGATGGCAGAGATATATGTCAGAGAGGTGGTCAGATTGCATGGTGTGCCGAAATCTATCGTATCAGATCGTGATCCCCGATTCACTTCACATTTCTGGCACAGTTTGCAGCAGGCTTTTGGTACGACATTGCACCTAAGTACTGCATATCATCCTCAGACCGATGGACAGTCAGAGCGGACTATCTAGACATTAGAGGATATGCTGAGAGCTGTAGTGCTAGATTTTGGCACTAGTTGGCAAGATTCACTACCTCTTTGTGAATTCTCGTACAACAACAGCTATCAGACAAGTATCGAGATGGCACCGTTTGAAGCATTATATGGCAAGAACTACAGATCTCCTCTGTATTGGGATGATTTATCTAAGGTACCAGAACTTGGGCCTGATATGATTCGTGAAATGACTGAGAAAGTAACACTGATCCAGAAAAAAATGAAGACGGCGCAGGATAGACAAGCCAAGTATGCGAATGTACGTCGTCGACCGTTAGTATTTGAACAGGGAGACAGAGTATTTTTGAAGATTTCTCCTTTCAGAGGCATTGTCAGGTTTGGCAAACGTGTGAAATTGTCTCCTAGATACATCGGTTCGCACGAGATTCTTGAGAAGATTGGTGATCGTGCATATCGACCGACTTGTTCTTCCTCCTTCTCTATCCGGGATACATGACGTTTTTCATGTTTCGATGCTAAGGAAATATCTGCCAGATACTTCTCATATTCTTCAGCCTGACGAATCCGAACTCGATGAAACTTTGAGTTATTTTGAGCAACCAATTCATAGTATTGACCGGAAGGACAAACAACTCAGGACGAAGACTATTCCGCTGGTAAAAGTCCAATGGAGTCGTCATGGCATTGAAGAAGCTACCTGGGAGAGTGAATCGGATATGAAGCACAAGTTTCCAGAGTTGTTTCAGTGATGTACGTAAGTCCTTAGTTAACTTCTATTATTGTTTTTTTATCTTGCATGATTTACTTGTCGTGATTTCGAGAACGAAATCATGTCTAAGAGGGGGAGAAATGTAAGACCCGTGAATTGATTTACGTAATCTGAGATTGTTCAATTAGGAAGTGAGGGAATTGTGTAGTGTATGACTTGATGTGAGTTGGAAGATAGAAGGCATGGAAAATTTAAAGGTTAAGTGTCAAGGACAGAACCTGAACCTATGGTGCACATGCACGGAGAAATGCGCGCCTATGCGCGAGAGGTCAAGCGCGGAGTCCAGAAGACCCCGCATATGCGCGAGATGAGACGCGCATATGTGCGAGGGGCTAACATGCCAATGTACCGAGAACAGAGACTCTCGCGCACATGCGCGAAGAATGCACGCGCATATGCGCGAGAAGCTGCCTGCCTAAAGCGCCGAGACAGAATGTCTCGCGCATATGCGCGAAGGAAGGGCGCGCATATGCGCGAGAAGTCCAGCATGCATATGAAGTTGACACATGTCTTGGGCACCATTTAATATGTATCTTGATTCATTCTTTCAGACTTCAGCAGCCAAGAAACCTCCCGAGAATCCATGAAAGAATAAATCCTTAATCTTCAAGTTATACTAGAAAAGTAATTATGCAAAATCCAACCGCCCGGTTTTCGATCCGAATTTATATTGGTGTTCCTATTGTTACAAGCTACCAAAGGATGTAAGTATTACTACATTTTAAACATGTTTTGAAGTTGAGATGATTGGGGAAATCAGATTTTTATTGCTATTATTTGTTATTGTGATGTCGGTGATAGTGTATTCGAAACCGGATCGAAGTAATGATAACATATGCGATTATTGCAATTTTCCAGCATATATGTGTATGAGATTATGCAGATTTTGAGTCTTATGGTTGATGGTTATTAAGAATTGTGACTTGTTGATATCACATATGCTATTTGAGTTGCCGGTATACCGATAAGATACCGTTATGCCGCTAAAATGTACCGAGATGGAATATTGATACGTACATGTATTTGTTGAGTTATTGATTGATATGGTGCTATTCGACATTGCCATTTCAGATTGATATCGACAAGCTTCAACATCTAGACTTCAACCTCGATAAAGACTGAACAACGAAAGGTATAATTCAATGTTGATTCGGGAAGACTCAACTCAAATTAGACCTTATTTGAGTTTCCCAAAATCACATACTAGATTGTTTATAATTTGATATGGTTATGCCTTTTCTATTGAGTTATAGCAATGTACATGAGATAGATGATTGGTAGATATGCCAATATACCGGATGTTCGGTGGTGTCGATGTACGTAGGAGAAGATCGACTCCTATTGTAGATATTCGATAAAGAGAGGGCCGAAGTCCGGGAATAAGACGTACCGCCACCCCGATTGGGAGAGTAGGTGGGAGATTGTTACGTCTTACTCACACCGGGATCCCTAGACTTAGATTGGAGTCGAGTCAAAGATTTGAAGTTCAAGATTTGATGTATAGCATTCTTTTGATCTATGTTCTAGATTAGATACATGTTCTTGATTTATGCTTTATATCTTACATATGCTTGCATGATATGCATGATACATTGTGTTATCCTGGGATTTGTTCTCACCGGAGTATCCGGCTGTTGTTGTGTCTGTATGTGTGCATGACAACAGATGGAACAGGGACAGGATCAGGGTCAAGGAGAGCGTGACTGAGATTGGATAGCGTGGTGATTTCGGGCGTAGAAGACAACTAGATATTCTACATGTGATATGTAGTTTGTTATCAACACTAGTTTGTATAAATGAAATGGAACAAGACATGTACTCCTTTTAATGAAATAAATAGAGTTATCACATGCGTATGATCATATACAATAATTTATAATGTTTAAAAGAAAATTTTTTTATGACCCATTTTCTAGCGAAGATCCACTTAATCCCAAAGATAATTGAGTTAGAGCCCGGGTCCCCATATTTAGCCACCGTCACTTGGGTGCAATTCAAGAACATATTCTATGAGAATTATTTTACTACTGACGTCCGAGGATGCTTGAAGAGAGAGTTTGACTCTCCGTCAGGGGGACATGACTGTGGCTGAGTTCGTTAGGATGTTTTATTGGGGTTGTCACTTTGTGCCCCTTATTTCTAGGGATGTTGCTGAAAAACTGAGGCACTTTTTATATTGCCTTTGACCTACTATACACCGTGATGTGATGTTGATGCGACCGACAGATTATGCAGCTGCCACTGTTTGTACTTTCCAATCTGAGCAAGCCTCGAAAGATAATGATTTTGAGATACAGAGCAAGAGGCAGCAGCACCAGAAAAGCTCTCAGCCAGTCAGAGGCAATTTACGGGACCTCCCAAAGCTCAAGGGCAGCAAAATCCCCAGGGACAGTGGAAGAAACCAGGGCACTAGAAGCTCCCACAGTCTGAAGCACCAAAACCTGAAGAGATGCCAGTGTGAAAAGAATGCAATCGCCAACACTTTGGCTAGTGCATGTGGGGAACATAAAAGTGTTTCATATGCAAGGAAGAAATACATAAGTCCGCTGACTTTCCAAAGAAGAAATGAACAACTAATTGTAGAGCCTATGTTATGCATGTAGAGAATGCTGAAGCAGAGACAGAAACGACTCTAATTACTGATAACCTAGCTGTTTATCATTTTTATATTGCTTTTGTTGCATGAGAAGTTAAATTGGTTATGGGAATTGATTGGGATAATAAGAACCTAGAAGAAAATAGGTTGCATGCTCTACCTTAGCTGGATTTTAGAGATGATATTGAAAATTATAGAAATTGGGCATGAAACATAAGCTTTAATGATATAAAGGAATGAATTGAACCAAATTAAGATTTTTAGGACATAAAATTGAAATGGGCGAAATTATAGGGCGTATTTTGCATAAATTTCAAAATTCTAGGGCTAAATTGTAAAACAAAAGTTTAAGGATTAAATTGCACTAGTTCGTTAATTTCATGGGTCAGACCATAATTTTAAGAAGTTCATGGACTGAAATTTATATGACCAAAAAAACTAAGGTTAAATATGGAATTTTTTAAAATTCAGGGACTAAATTTCAAAGTTTTTAAAGTTCAAGGGATGTTTTGTAAATTCTAGAAAATCAGGGGTTGTTTTCAAAATTTCTGGAATTCAGGGGTCAAAACAGTTAATTTCAAAAGTTTAGGGCTAGAATTGATTGAATTAGAAATTTATTGGGGTCTAGATGCAATTTCGAAAAACTCAAGGACCGAAATGAAGAAATTCGAACCTATAAGGGATAGAAATGCAATTTTTGAAAGTTATTTGTGCAAATTGTGTGTATTTTCGAAAATTTTAAGGGTCAAAGTGATAATTTTCGAAAATTTTGGGGAATTAATGATATAAATTCTTTAAGCTTTCAACACGATTGGATTTGATGGTATAATTGTCGCAGGAAGATATTCATTTTAGGTGTAGCTACCAATGCATTTCTGGATTCGGGAGCAACACACTCATTTATATCCGAGACGTTCATCAATTGACTAAAGACTAAGGATTATACCCGACGATTTGGAATTGGGCTTTAAAGTTTATATTCTTTTTGGTGATCAGATTGTTACCACGAGCATTGTGAAAACTTGGAGCTTCTTTTGCAAAAGTATTTGGTTAGGGCAGATGTTATCATACTCACGATGCCTGAATTCAACATCATTCTTGGCATGGATTGGCTATCTTCGAATGTAGTTTCGATAGATTTTTGGCAGAGGTCAATATCTATTCAACTACCCAGCGGGAAATCATTTGTCTTTGAAGCAGCAAGGAACAAGCAAATGCTGCACATTCTCTCATGCATATGCGCTAGGAAGCTTACGAGACGAGGCTGCCAACCTTTTCTTGCATGTGTTATTTCAGCACCTGTCTCAGTCAGTCAGAAGATAAAGGATGTTGAGATTGTCAGAGACTTTCCAAGCGTTTTTTTGAGGAAGTTTCTGGCATTCCACCAGACAAAGAGGTGGAATTTCTATTGAGTTGATTCCGGGCACAATGCTTATTTCTAAGGCACACTATCGTCTAGCACCAGCCGAAATGAAAGAGCTAAAAGACCTAATTCAAGAGTTGCTGGACAATGGTTTTATTTTCCCGAGTTGTCCTCCAAGGGGCGCACCGGTACTATTTTGAAGAATAAGGATGGTAATATGTGACTCTGTATTGACTATAGAGAGCTGAACAGAGTTATCATCAAGAATAAGTAGAGCCCAAAATCAGTACACATAAATGTTAAAGTAGGTGCCCGTCGAGCCAAGTGTTGGCCGAGTGTTCACAATGAAACTCTATGTATAAGCAATATTTATTTTAATAATATTTGAAATTATTGTTTTGGCACATCTTTATCTGTATACCCATGCTAGTTGCATAGATAAAACCCTTGAATATACAAATAGTAGAAAGAATATGAGATTCTCATATGATGAGTATCATGAAACTCATATTTGGAATACTGTATATCCTAAACAGTTCCTAGTCGATTCAGCCGCCGCTAAGAAGGATATAGGCCGCTCGAGTTTGAGACTAGTATCTGCGATGTGAGTATCATGTTTCATTGGTAGGGGACATTGTGATGTCCGAGCATGCAGATATGTGCTCCTGGTAGAGTGCACTGAACAACCCTCCATAAAGGACTTTCCAAGTGGTTCTCACTTATCGAGTGGAAACGTCCTAGTTTATGGTTGTACACCATTAGTCCTTATGACCCGGGACAACATTGAGACTCTATGTGCTAGAGTTACACTTTGACTTGTTTACCGACTCTCATGGGGTCATCAGGTGGCAATGTTGGGTGTTCTGTCGAAACATATTGTCAGAAAGAAAGATGGTTCAATGAGACTCTGCATTGACTATCGGCAACTGAACAAGGCTACGATAAAGAATAAATATCCTTTGCCTCGTATATATGATTTATTTGATCAGTTGCAGGGTTCTTTTGTATAATCCAAGATCGACATGAGATCTGGATATCATCAGCTGACACTCAGAGATTCTGATATATCAAAGACAGCTTTCAGAACCAGATATTGCCACTATGAGTTTATAGTCATGCCGTTTGGTTTAACAAATGCTCCAGCTGTATTTATGGGTTTGATGAACCGTATATTTCAGAGATATCTGGATGATTTTGTGATTATCTTTATTGATGATATTCTGATATATTTAAAGAATTTGAATGATCATGCTGAGCATTTGAGAACTGCATTGAGAATTCTGAGAACTGAGAAATTATATGCAAAGCTGTTTAAATGTGAATTCTGGATGAAGCAAGTGATATTTTATGGACACATTATATCTGGAGATTGTATTTCTGTTGATCCTAGAAAAGTTGAGGCAGTGATCAGTTGGCCTAGACCGACATCAGTGCCAGAGATATGCAGTTTTATGGATTTAGCAGGATACTATCGTCGATTTATTAAAGTTTTCTCTAATATTGCTAAGCCGATTACTCAACTAACTCAGAAGAATGCCCCATTTGTTTGGTTAGAAGCGTGTGAATCCAGTTTTCTGGAACTGAAGAAGAGGCTAACCGGTGCTTCTGTCTTGACTATTCTGTCAGGTACTGGTGATTTTGTTGTTTATAGTGATGCTTCTCACAGAGGATTGGGTTGTGTTTTGATGCAACGCGGAAATGTGATTGCTTATGCCTCGAGACAACTGAAACCACATGAGACTCGCTACCGAATTCATGATTTTGAATTGGCTGCCATCGTATTTGCATTGAAGATCTGGCGACACTATCTATATAGTGAGAAGTTTGAAATTTATTATGATCACAAGAGTCTGAAATATTTATTTTCACAGTCAAAATTGAATATGAGACAACGAAGATGGCTTGATTTATTGAAAGATTTTGATTGTGAAATCAAATATTATCCGGGAAAATCCAATGCAGTAGCTGATGCACTAAGTCGAAAGGTATGTTCTTTATCCTTATCGACGATTGGTGTTTCAAATTTGATTGAAGATTGCTGTCTTTCTGGATTGGTATTTGAGACAGATTATCAACCTCTGAGATTATATGCTATTCAAGTCAAATCAGAGTTGATTGTTCGAATTAAAGAAGCACAGAAAACTGATCAGAATGTTCAGAACTCGATATTGATGGTCAGATCAGGGCATCAATCAGAATATCAGGTACGTGATGATGTACTGTATGTGAAATATCGTCTTGTTGTGCCCGATGTTCAGATTTGAAATGACAGATATTGTCAGAAGCGCACAGTAGTCGATTCAGTATTCATCCTGTTGGCAGAAAAATGTATAATGATTTGAAAAGACAGTGTTGGTGGAAATAGATAAAATCAGACATTGCAGAGTTTGTATCTAAATGTTTGAATTGCCAACAGGTAAAAGCAGAATGGAAGAAATCAGGAGGTCTGTTGCATAGCTTATCTATTCCTGAATGGAAATGGGATCACATTTTCATGGATTTTGTTACGAAGCTACCACGATCCTCCCGAGGTTGCGATGTGATTTGGGTTATTATTGACAGATTAACCAAATCAGCATGCTTTATTCCGTACAGAATGACATACAGACACGACAAAAATGGCAGAGATTTATGTCAGAGAAGTGGTCAGATTGCACGGTGTGCCGAAGTCTATCGTATCAGATCATGATCCTCGATTTACTTCGCACTTTTGTCACAGTCGGCAACAAGCTCTAGGCACGAAATTGCATTTGAGTACTGTATATCATCCTCAGACAGACGGACAGTCAGAGCAGACTATCCAGACATTAGAAGATATGCTTAGAGCTAAAGTGCTAAATTTTGGCACTAGTTGGCAAGATTCTTTGCCACTTTGTTAATTTTCGTACAACAACAGCTATCAGACGAGTATAGAGATGGCTCCGTTTGAAGCGTTGTACGACAAAAAGTGAAGATCCCCTCTTTGTTGGGATGATATTTCTGACGTACCTGAGATTGGGCCTGATATGATTCGAGAGATGACTGAGAAAGTGAAGCTGATTCGTCAGAGAATGAGAACAGCTCAAGACAGACAGGCCAAATATTCCAATATTCGATGAAGACCGTTAGAGTTTGAGGCAAGAGACATAGTATTTCTGAAGATTTCTCCTTTCAGAGGCATTGTCAGATTTGGCAAGAAAGGAAAGTTGTCTCCATGATATATTGGTCCATATGAGATTCAAGAGAAGATAGGTGATCGTGCCTATCGACTGCTTTACCTCCTTCTCTATCTGGAATACATGATGTCTTTCATGTATCTATGTTACGAAGATATCTATCTGATGTGTAACGCCCAAGATTCGACGACTGTCCTCACTGTACCAAGACGAGTCTTTCCAGCGTGCTTATGTTCTCACTCACACGCACTCTAAGAAGCTTCCCAGGGGGTCACCCATCCCAAAATTGCTCCAAGTCAAGCACGCTTAACTTTGGAGTTCTTATGTAATGAGCTACCAAAAAGAAGATGCACCTTCGTGATATGAGTAGTACAAATCAAATCTTTTAAGTCCTTTTCAACTGTACAGTCCATTAAATTGAACAGTCTCGGAAACCCTCTCATTCCGGTGTGGGATCGGTTCATTCATGTTCCCTCCACCTAGAAGCCTGCCAGGAGCCGCTCATTGTCCGTGCAACCTCATGGCACCGGCGATCACCACCCCGCCCTCTTCGGCCCCAGGCCTCACATGCCCACCAGCTTCCACTTGGTTCGTCCCCGAACCACACCGTACTCGGAGAGGTCGGCTCTGATACCAACTATAACGCCTCAGATTCGACGACTTGTCCTCATTGTACCAAGACGAGTCTTTCCAGCGTGATTATGTCCTCACTCAAACGCACCTTGAGAAGCTTCCCAGGGGGTCACCCGTCCCAAAATTGCCCCAAGTCAAGCACGCTTACTTTGGAGTTCTTATGTGATGAGCTACCGAAAAGAAGATGCACCTTCGTAATATGAGTATTACAAATCAAATCTTTTAAGCCCTCTTCAACTCTACAGTCCATTACATTGAACAGTCTCGGAATCCCTCTCATTCCGGTGTGGGATCGGTTCATTCATGTTCCCTCTACCTAGAAGCCTGCCAGGAGCCGCTCATTGTCCGTGCAACCTCATGGCACCGGCGATCACACCCCCGCCCTCTTCGGCCCCGGGCCTCACATGATACTTCTCATATTCTTCAGCCAGACGAGGCAGAACTTGAAGAGACTCTGAGTTATTGTGAAAAGTCGATCCAGATTCTAGATCGTAAAGAAAAACAGCTCAGAACGAAGACCATTCCGCTTGTGAAAGTTCAGTGGAGTCGTCATAGCATTGAAGAAGCTACTTGGGAAACTGAATCAGATATGAGACATAAATTTCCAGAGTTATTTCACTAATGTGAGGTTTTGTATTTAGCTTCTGTATATCTCCTTCTTGTATGTGATTTGATTTCCTGTGATTTCGAAGACGAAATCAGATCTTAGAGGGGAAGAAATGTAATGCCCGAGAATTTTATCCTATTAATCTGCGATTATTGATTATGAATTGATGTGATTATAGACGGACAACTCCGAGACCAGATTTGGTAAAGCATGTGATATTATGATGTGCGAGGACAGAACACCTCGCGCATATGCGCGACATGAGGCGCGCATATGCGCGAGCAGGGCAGAGAACCTCGCGGATATGCACGAGATAGGGCGCGCAAATGCGCGAGCATGTAGAATTGCCAAGTGCCGAGACAGTAAGTCTCGCGCATATGCACGGGGTTAGGGCGCGTATATGCGCGGGCAGAAGAAATGTTAGGCGCCGAGACTAGTAGGTCTCGCGCATATGCGCCGATGAGGGTCATGCATATGCGCGAGACGTGCAGTGCAATGATTAAGACACATGGCTTGGAAATGCATGATATATATATATATATATATCAAATTCATTCGATTCCATTCAGATGTCGAGGGAAAGAACGAGAGCTTCAGGGAAAATTGAGTTCTTGATATTAGAATCTGATTTGTGCAAGATCCGTTCGTCGGAATTTCAATCCGAGTTTGGTACCGTGCTTCTCTCGGTTAGAGCTTCAGGAATATGTGAATTTATTTTCTTTCCAGCATGGTTTGAAAATATGATATTGAAGGAATCATGATTTGATCTATATTATGTGTTCCTGAGATGGTTGTATTCGTATAATCGAAATCAGATTGAAGAACAAACACCGTATGAAATTGTTAACATTTTTCAGATTTGAATTGATTGAGTATACACAGATTTGGTATCAGATTAAGTTGTTGATTGATTATGAGTTGAGATTGGTATCTGTTGATATTGTATTGCTGGGTATATCCAGATTGTGCTGTTATGCCGTCGAAACAGAATTATATTGAGTTCTGATTATATCCAGTATTGATTGGGTTGTATATTGATATTGTACTCCTCACTAATGTCATTGCCAGATTGAGTATAGACAGCTTCGAATTCAAGACTTCGACTTCGTCAGATCGACAAAAAAAAGGTATAAATCAATGTCAAACCGGGAAGATACCACTCGAGTTAGATTCGACTTGAGTTTCCCAAAACCACATACTTTGTTATATTGCATTGATGTTTGCAATTCCTAAGATTGATATGCTTAGTCTATTAATTTATAGCAAAGCATGAGTAGAGTCTGTGGCAGATGTGCCATGTCTTTGGCAGATGTGCTATGTCTTTGGCGGAGGTGCCATGTCTTGGGCAGATGTGCCTAGTCTTTGGCAGAGGTGCCAAAGCACTTGACTTTTTGTGGAATCGATGTTGGGTAGGAGTAGATCGACTCCTATTATAGATATTCGATACAGAATGCCAAAGTCTGGAAATAAGAACGTACCACCATCTAGCTGGGAGAGTAGGTTGGAGAATGTTGCGTTCATTATTCGACCGGGATCCCTAGATTAGAGAAGAGTCGAGTCAGAGATTATGAGTCAAGAGTTTGATTTACAGTTTTATATCGATTCATGTCTTTCAGATTATGATACATGTTACTGATAATTGTTCAATGCTTTTATATCTGTTTATATGATTGCATGTATACGTTGTTTATACTGGGAAATATATTTCTCACCGGAGTTATCCAGCTGTTGTTGTGTTTATATGTGTGCATGACAACAGGTGGGACAGGATCAGGGTCGAGAAGAGGATAACAGATTGAGATTAGCGTGGAGATTCGGACCCAGAAGTAGAGTTGACTTTCATCACTTGATATGTAGTGAATGAACAGTAGTTATTATGATTTTCTTTTGTACCAGACTTGTACTTTTGGATCATGTGGTAGATATTAACTTGATCTTGTGATTGAATAAAGTGGGCCTACTTTGTTATAGAAAATTGTACACTTGTTCTATAGTGTTCAACATTTAAAAAAAAAATTTATGACCTAGTTACTTAATTGTTACATTTGATCCTAATAATGATTAAGAAGATGAATTAGCGTCTGGGTCCCCACAACTTGGGAGACCGTGACAGACATGAGGAGTCGCTACTCGGAGTTATTCGGCAAGTTTTAATTTGGAGGACAAAATTTCATTTAAGCTAGGGAGGCATTGTAAGGTCCAAAATACGATAACGTAATCCAACAACAAGCAAAACTAGAAAAAATGGAAAAAGCCTTACTTAATTATTTGAATTGCATTAATTAAATGTGGTAGGCATATTTACATGTTTAAAATAGAATTTTCTACTAGGATGCATAAAACTGTGTTTGCAAAGGTTATTTGAGACTCTATCAAGGAACGAGACAGAAGATCATAAAAGGAAAATATTATTATTTAATGATTATTTTTAATTATTTAATATATATGGTATATTTAATATGTTATTTAAAAAAATGATGTCTTTTGAGGTGTTTTTACGTGCCGAGTAGTATTTTTAACCGGAAATCAAAATCAACAATCATGCCTCATAGCCCAAGCAATACTAACATGCCACCTAGTAACCCAAATAAATTGGCAAAGTCAAATGCTAATTAAAATACCGGTCATGAGAGTAGTGTCTGCCTCCGCCTCCTCTGCATGCATAACATATGCCCTGCTTGAAAGGTCCAAAATGCGATAACATAATCCAACTTCATGCAAATCTAGGAAAATGGAAAATACTTAATTAAATTATTTTAGTTGCATAATTATATGTGGTAGACATGTTTACATGTTAAAAATATGATTTTCTATTAAAATGCTTTAAAATATGCTTTCAATGGTTAATCGAGATGCGACCGAGGAATGGAGACCGGGAACTGTAAAGATAAAATATTTTTATTAAATGATTATTTTTAATTATTTAATATATGGTATATTAAATATGAAAATTTTTAAAATGGTGTCTTTTGAAATGTTTTTACATGATGAGTCGTATTTTAAACAGATAATCGATTTTTGAAAAAACAAAGAATTTTTGGAGGCTCGGTTAATAATTTCGAAATGAAACGTCTCGTGCTACTAAAATACTACTAGACAAACTTTTTTTTTGGAATCCATTTTCGAAAATATATTTAAATGTATGTATGCAATAACAACTCTCAATCGTGCATTATAAAAATGTAAATGACTATCGCGTAAAAATACTGTAGTTAAAAACAATTTAACATCCTCAAAACCCTAGACTGTTGTTTAAAAAGAATTCAAGTGTAACCTTCAAAATCCTGCTAAATCATCAACGTAGTAAAAGGTGAAAATGTATAAAACAAACAATGTTCATCCATGACTCATAAACATATAGTGCAGAAGATATGCAATGTCATCGGGTTTCCACGTGCACCACCAGCTCAGCCTACTCAGTCTTCAACGCCTCTAATCTCCTCAACCGAAGATCACCTGCATCAATCACACCTAGTGAGTCTAAAGACTCAACAAACCTGGACCGTTATAACAAGTACATATACATAACATGCAACAGTGAAAAGTACTGTAATCAACATACGTTTCATGATCTTAAAAGTATGAACTTAAACATATCGTAACAAAGTATAACGTGTCAAACATGTCTCAAAATATCATCATATACATGTTCATTTTCTTTACTTGAAGTTCGTTCATTTGTTGTGACTTTCATATCAGCTCTATCGTATCAGCTCTATTCGATGGATCCATCTACGTATAACCATGGTACCCGGCGACAGGGACATCGGCGACAATATTACCCATCCACTGAGCCTTAGCCTTACATGTAATATCCAAGCTTTATGAACGGTACAGTTTAAGATTTCTTATGTTTATGGACTATTTGGTCAAGTTTAAGTATAGTTTAGATGTTAAGACTTTCAATTTATGATTTATAGTATTGTTGATTTTAGAGGATGTGTAGTTATATTGTAGCGACGTTGCGATTCGATTCTAGTTGCAAAGAATATTTGTTGGCTACAGAGAAGAGTGCACCCGCGCCAGGAAAGCCACTGCACACGCGGTGTTTGGGCAGAAGGGCCATCGCACCCGCGGTAAGAATGCAGCGCACCCGCGATCGTTGCCTTTTGATTTTCGGATGTGGTTCAGTATACGTAGTGCACCCGCGGCAAGAAGGCTAGCGCACCTGCGGTGCGTGAACAGTAAAGTCGTGTTTTGGAGTTTTAAGTGATATAATACAAGGGTTTTACTCATTTCTCTTATTCTTTCCTCACTTCTCGATTCTTCAGCTCAAGGGAGGGCTAGGGTTCTTATTTCTTTCTTTTATTCCTTTGATTCAAGCTCCTAGTTGGATTATAGAAGTGAGAACAAGATCATTTTGGGTTCAAAGAGCTAAGGTAATCTTGTGGTTTAAGTTATTCTTGGATTATGGTGTGGGGGGAAATCATGGAATGTGTGATTGTGTTGATTGTATGGGTTTGTGATTATTAAGTTGTTGATGGTTCAATACATGGTTTATTGTTGTAGGAATTGTACCAAGAGAGTAGATTCAAGCTTTCCATTGGTTGTAAGTGGAATTCATTTCTTGTGCTCACATGAAGTATATGTATTGTATTTCAATGGTTTTAATATGGTATTCCCTTCCACTTGATTCATGTTATGTATGGATACACTTTGTTGTGTATTAGAGGCTTTTCTATGTCTCAATTATATGAAAGGGAATGCAAATGAAAAGAGCATTCAAAGTGTTTGTTTTAATTTCCAAGAGAGAGTTCAAATGATTTAATGGATTGATAAATAGATAGTTAGAGATTGCATGCAATTAGTTGATTAACGACCATAGGCTTATATCCTAACAGAGTAATCAATTTATATCGATGGGAAATAGATACAGACACAGAGATACTGTTTAGATATCAATCCACCAAAGAAAAGAGAAATATCATCGTTATAGTCATGTTATACTATGTTATTCATGTTTTAAGAGTTAGATGATATTTAATGATTTCAAAGCCGTGTTTTACAGAGTATGATATGTATAGATTGTTATGTAAGAGTTTCACTTGCTGAGTTTTATACTCATTTCAGTTATTCATGTGATGCAGATAAGAGTGACGAGCCGGGACGTTGATTGGAGCCGAGGTCATATGCATACAAGAGATGGAAGGAAGCTTAGATATTTTGTTAACATTTTGACATGATCAAAAATGATATTTTGTATTTTGATGCAACACTTTATTGATCATGTATATACTTTTGATTGTATATATTTTGAAAATGTATTCATGTCAAGAGAATTTTTAAATCCTTCTTTCCTCTAAGTAAATTATTTCAATTTCTGCTGTTATTTTATGAAATCAGTCGAGGGCGTTACATTACATGTCATCATATTCGTATTCATATTAGTCACTAACCAACTCCCTTCCTTCAAAAACATGTCATCGTATTCACCACTTTTAAAAAAAAAACATGTATATACGTAAATTTTCCTTAAAATCAAGCATGCAACGTAATTTTCATAATTCCATAAAAGGTCATGTTCATGATAGCATATACATTAAAAATGTGTAATTTTGTGATCTGGGTGCTTCCAGGACTGCTAACTCAACCTGGGTGCAAAATTACTATTTTTTCCCTAGAAACCCTAATTGAGCAATTCACCCCCGGACCTAAAAAAAAAATAATTTTTGACCCGAAGCCAACTAAGCACCTTAAAACACCTAAAAAATATTTTTAATCGTTCCTTAGATGTAAACTCGAGCCCGTTTCATAACTTACATGATTCATTTTTAAAACTTAGGACCGGGGTCCTCAGTTGAAAGGGGATCGGTTACGGGTGCCCGGAATGCGCAAAAGATGTTTTAAAATTAGCATTTACAAGAGCAAAACAGAGCACCCCTCACTAGTATATAGCAAATACCAAAAATACAGACCTACATAGGGTGTTTTAGTGTTTTACCTATCAATCACAAGGATTGATGATTGTAATGCCCGAGATTTTGTTACTGTAATCTGAAATGATTTATTGATAATTGATGTGATTATTGACGGAAAGGATCATACCGGGAAAGACAAAAGAAGACTTGAATTATGTGCAAGGACAGAACCCCTCGCGCATATGCGCGACCGAGAAGGGCGCATATGCGCGAGGCAGGCAGAGAACCTCGTGCATATTCGCGAGTATGGCAGAGAACCTCGCGCATATGCGCCGGAAGGGGACGCGCATATGCGCGAGCTGAGAAATTCAGAAATGCCGAGACAGAGTGTCTCGCGCATATGCGCCGAAGAAGGTCGCCCTTATGCGCCAGACGTGCACCTTGAAGATGAAGCCACTTGCCCCTTACCATGAATGATATATATAAAACATTCAATTCCATGGAAATGTTGAAGGAAAGAATCGAGAAAGGTTCAGAGAATTGCCCAAGTTCCTTGAATCGTAGATTTGCGATTTTTACCAGATCCGTCCGTCCGATTTTCAATCTGAGTTTGGTACCGTGTTTCTATCTACGAGAACTTCAACTGGACGTAAGTTTTCTTATGTTTCGATATGATTTGAAAATCTAATATTGAAGAAATCATGATATGACTGATATTATCTATTTCTGAGATTATTGTAATCGTGTAATCGAAACCGGATCGAAGAACAGACACCGTATGAAATTGTTATGATTTTCAGATTGAATTTAATTGAGATTATAGAGATTTGATATCAGATTGAGTTTGTTGATCGATTATGAGTTATTGAGATTGATATCTTCTGATATTGTATTGCTGGGTATATCGAGATTGTGCCGTTATGCCGTTGAAATAGAATTAGATTGAGTTCTAATTATATCCAGTATTGATTTGAGTTGTATATTGATATTGTACTCCTCAATATTGTCATTGCCAGATTGAGTATTGATAGGCTTCGAATTCGAGACTTCGACTTCGTCAGACCGAGAAAAGAAAGGTATAAATCAATGTTGAACCTGGAAGATACGACTTGAGTTATACTTGACTTGAGTTTTCCAAAACAACATACTTTATTCTATTGCATTGATGTTTGCAATTCATGAGATTGATATGCTTAGTATATTTATTTATAGCAGAGCATGTATTGAGTTAGAGTTTGGGCAGATGTGCCCAGTCTGTGGCAGAACCGCCAAGACACTAGTCTTTTTGTGTATCGATGTTGCTTAGGAGTTAGATCGACTTGTATTGCTGAGATTCGATACATAATGCCAATGTCCAGGACCGGGATCCATAGATTAGAGATGAGTCGAGTCTGAGATGATGAGTCCAGATTTATTTATAGCTTTATATCGATTCATGTCTTTCAAATTATGATACATGTTATTGATATTTGTTTCATGCTTTTATATCTGTTTATATGATTGCATGTATATGTTGTTTATACTGGGAATGTATTTCTCACCGGAGTTATCCAGCTGTTGTCGTGTTTGTATGTGTGCATGACAACAGGTGGGACATGATCAGGGTCATGAAGAGGATGAGAGATTCAAGATTAGCATGGAGATCCGGACTTAGAAGTAGATTTGATTTCAGCACTTGATGTAGTTGTGGAACACTAGTTGATCTGAACATATGTTGTACAAGACTTGTATTTTTACTTTTGATAATTATATCAGGTTGATTATAATATGTTCCGTACTTGTATGTTAAAAAAAAAAATTTAGACCCTGATTAATTAATTGATCCACTTAATCCCAGAAGATGAATTAGGTTTGGGTCCCCACAATGATACCTCCAACTAAGTTGTTAAACAACTTAGCTCTTCAATGGTAGACAAATCCCTTGAGCACTCCTTGCTCAAAATCAAGCCCACCACCAACAAGCTAGAACCACCTTTCACTTGAACTTGAAAATGTAAGGCGTTTTCATGGAGAAATTTTCTATCAATTTATCAAATGAAGAAGCAAAATTTTTTGGAAGACAAGGAGGAAAAATTTCGGCCAAGGGAGAGAGGGAGGAAGGGGAAGCCTTTTCTTGGTTCTTACAAAAGGTGTTGTGTATTGAAAAAGCATGCTAGCTTTAATTTAAAAAACTTGACTCCCAACCTTTCACCTATTATTTTAATATCTCAAACACATTTGAGATCAATTAAATCTTACTTGAATTTATTCAAGCCCACTAGTTTAGTATTTATTTCCATTTGGGCTCTACAAGACCCAATGTTATTTAATTATTTCAACACTTGAATTAATTTAATTATTTGGACTATACTAGGTCCAATAGTGTTTAATTAATTCAAAACTTGAATTAATTTAATTAAGTCCACAACAATGTTTATGAAAATCACAATTTTCAAATACATTATTTATTTGTCCAAATTCTAATTTAGGAACACTTCCACAAATTAAAAGTTACGTTCCCCTTATAGAAGTCATACTTCTAATTTTCCTTGTGCTTATAAACTCCCTTATAAGTCGTTCAACATATTGAACTAATTTCCTTCTCAACGGGATCTACAAATCTTGTACTTGTGTGGTCCTCAATGGTTCATTGATAGAACTAGTAGTGGGTTCACGTCTCAATGTGATTCAAGACTAAACATGTCCTTATATGAGCATACCTGTGAGGCCCGGGGCCGAAGAGGGCGGGGGGTGATCGCCGGGGCCATCAGTTGCACGGACAATGAGCGGCTCCTGGCAGGCTTCTAGGTGAAGGGAACATGAATGAACCGAACCCACACGGGAATGAGAGGGATTCCGAGACTGTTCAATGTAATGGACTGTACAGTTGAAGAGGGCTTAAAAGATTTGATTTGTACTACTCATATCACGAAAGTGCATCTTCTTTTCGGTAGCTCATCACATAAGAACTCCAAAGTTAAGCGTGCTTGACTTGGGGCAATTTTGGGATGGGTGACCTCCTGGAAAGTTTCCCAGGGTGCGTGTGAGTGAGGACATAAGCACGCTGGAAAGACTCGTCTTGATACAGTGAGGACAGTCGTCGAATCTGGGGCGTTACAAGCGGTATCAGAGCCGACCTCTCTTAGTACGGTGTGGTTCGGGGACGAACCAAGCGGAAGCTGGTGGGCATGTGAGGCCCGGGGCCGAAGAGGGCGGGGGGTGATCGCCGGGGCCATCAGTTGCACGGACAATGAGCGGCTCCTGGCAGGCTTCTAGGTGAAGGGAACATGAATGAACCGAACCCACACGGGAATGAGAGGGATTCCGAGACTGTTCAATGTAATGGATTGTACAGTTGAAGAGGGCTTAAAAGATTTTTGTACTACTCATATCACGAAGGAGCATCTTCTTTTCGGTAGCTCATCACATAAAAACTCCAAAGTTAAGAGTGCTTGACTTGGGGCAATTTTGGGATGGGTGACCTCCTGGGAAGTTTCCCAGGGTGCGTGTGAGTGAGGACATAAGCACGCTGGAAAGACTCGTCTTGATACAGTGAGGACAGTCGTCGAATCTGGGGCGTTACAAGAGGTATCAGAGCCGACCTCTCTTAGTACGGTGTGGTTCGGGGACGAACCAAGCGAAAGCTGGTGGGCATGTGAGGCCCGGGGCCGAAGAGGGCAGGGGGTGATCGCCGGGGCCATCAGTTGCACGGACAATGAGCGGCTCCTGGCAGGCTTCTAGGTGAAGGGAACATGAATGAACCGAACCCACACGGGAATGAGAGGGATTCCGAGACTGTTCAATGTAATGGACTGTACAGTTGAAGAGGGCTTAAAAGATTGATTTGTACTACTCATATCATGAAGGAGCATCTTCTTTTCGGTAGCTCATCACATAAGTACTCCAAAGTTAAGTGTGCTTGACTTGGGGCAATTTTGGGATGGGTGACCTCCTGGGAAGTTTCCCAGGGTGCGTGTGAGTGAGGACATAAGCACGCTGGAAAGACTCGTCTTGATACAGTGAGGACAGTCGTCGAATCTGGGGCGTTATTACAGGAATTTTCATTACGCCAGTTAATTATTTTACGTGCATTAAATAGAAAATGATTATTTTTGAGATTTATGCGATATGGCTTGTGGTTCATTCACTATGTGGGAGTGTTATTTTATACGGTCGCCAGTGACCGATCAGTTCAGTATGGTACCACCCGATCGCCAGTGACCGGCCAGCTCAGTTCAGTTTCAGCCTCCCCGGTAGCCAGTTACCGATCAGATCAGCTTAGTGCAGTGGCCACAGGCGTAAAACATAATCTCAACAGAAAATTTTACCAGATCTTTCAGTACAGGCTCCAAGGAGCAAATATTTTTACAGTGATTTCCAGTTCAGTTATGCACGTATTATAATTGCTCAGTACAGATTATTTTCAGTATGCCTCAGGACAGGATATTTTATCCCATGCATATTTTAAATTCAGATTTTTACTCGTTACCTGCGATATATGCATGCTGAGTCTTTAGGCTCACTAGACTTGATTGTTGTAGGTACTGATGAGGCCAGGGCCGAGGGCGGGGACCAGTGAGCCAGCTTGGGTCCGCAGTAGTGGCACCCGAGGACCTCAGTGCAGCAGTTGTTATGTTTTTCCGCAAACAATTTTTATCAATTGATGGATATTTTTAAATTGTGATTTTTGGAAAACTTTATTTTCTTCCGCTGCAATTATTTTGAAATATTGAACTTGTTTCACCAGTGATTTTATGAGCGAGGCCATTAAGTTCTTTAAAAAAAAAAAAAAAAAAATTTTAATTTTCCGCAAATTTTCAAGCAAGTAGTTCGAGGGCCTTTGCAATACCCCAGTTGCTCCATTCTCATTTATCAACTCCTTGATAATAAGAAGGTCAGAACTCAAGTCTGATAGTACCCAACAAATCATGTTAAACGCCTAGCAGCAACGCTTACATGATTCCATAGGTATTAAATGATAGTGTCTGCAAGAACCATTCCATTATGGTTATCGTACAGTACGGTCCGTTCATCTCATATATCCAGACCGATTCAACAACTATTGTTATCTCGAGAGTTGTCAAATAATCGATACTATGTGTCATGTCGTAGTTGCATCGATTGTGTAATCTAATAAACCCATTTCTTAATTACCACCAACACTCTGATAAGAGATTTCAAACTACATACACATGAGATCGCAAGCGGTGAATCCCCGGCTACAATGCATAGACTCAAATGTCTTGACCAAACACACAACCTTGCCACCTGATGACCCCATATGAGTCGGTAAACAAGTCAAAGTGCAATGCTAGCATATATAGTCACAATGTTGTCCCTGGGTCATAAGGACTAATGGTGTACAACCATAAATTAGGACGTTTCTATTCGACAAGTGAGAACCACTTGGAAAGTCTTTTATGGAGGGTTGTTCAGTGCACTCTACAAGGAGCACCTATCTGCCTGCTCGGACATCACAATGTCTCCTACCAATGAAACATGTACTCACATCGCAGATACTAGCCTCAAATTCGAGCGGCCTTTATCCTTCCTAGGGGCGGCTGAATCGACTAGGAAAAGTTTAGAATATAAAGTATTCCAAATATGATTTTCATGACACTCATCATATGAGAATCTCATATTATTTCTATTATTTGTATATTTAAAGACTTTATCTATGCAACAAGCATAGGTATACAGATAAAGATGTGTCAAAACAATAATTTCAAATATTATAAAAATAAAGATTGTTTATACATAGAGTTTCAATGTGAACCCTCGGCCAACACTTGGCTCAACGTGCACCTACTCTAACAATCTCCAACTTGCACTAGAGCCAACTACCCATATGCTTCAAACCCATCGATTCGCGATACTTCTCAAATAATGGTCCTAGGTTAAGGCTTAGTTAATGAATTAACCACATTATTTGGGGAGCCGACTTTGTCAATCGACACTTCTCCACTTTCCACAATCTCTCGGATGATGTGGTAATTTCTCAATACATGTTTGGATTTCTGATGAGACCTTGGCTCCTTTGCCTGAGCAATGGCTCCTGTGTTGTCACAAAACACCGGGACCGTAACAAATCCATTAGGAATGACGTCCCAACTCTTGGACGAAATTCCTTATCCAAACAGCCTCCTTCGCTGCATCTGATGCAGCAATTTGTTCATCCTCAATGATGGGAATCCGCAGTACTGTCTTGCTTGGAACTCTTCCAAGAGACAGCAGCACCATTGAGCATGAATACAAATCTAGAGGTTGATTTTGAATCATCGATATCGTTTTGGAAGCTTTAGTCGGTATAGCCTTCCAATTTTAGTTCTCCACCCACATAGACCAAGAAAAACTTATTGGTCCTTCTCAAATACTTGAGGATGTCTTTCATAGCTTTCCAATGTTGAATACCATGGTTACATTGATATCTACTCACTAAACTTAGTGCAAAAGCCACGTCATGATGTGTAGATATCATCCCATACATGATACTACAAATTGCAGATGCATAAGGAATGCTTGTCATCGCCGCTATCTCTACATCAGCCTTTGGAGACATAGACTTGGATAGGGACACAACGTGACACATTGGTATTGTCCACTCTTGGACTCATCCATCGAGAATTGCTTTATGATGGTATCAATGTATGTGGACTAGGTGAGACCCAGAAATTTTCTTGATCAATCTCTATAGATCTGTATACCCAATACAAAAGATGCTTCACCCAAGTCCTGCATCGAGAACTTAGTCGCGAACCATATTTTATTTGGTTGCAACATTCCTACATCATTCGTAATGAGTTGAATGTCATAAAGTACCAGGAATGTCACGACACTCCCACTTACCTTCTTATTCACAGGGTTCCTCACGATTCTTAGTAAAACCAAACTCTTTGATTGTACCATCGAATATGAGGTTCCAACTCCAAGATGTCTGCTTTAGACCATAAATAGATCTCTGGAGTTTGCATATCATATGCTCACTTCCGATAGATGTAAAAATTTCAGGTTGAGACATGTAAATCTCTTCCTAATATCCCCATTAGAAAGGTTGTCTTTACATTCATCTGTCATATCTCATAGTCATACCATGTAGCTATGGCTTACAATAACCTTATAGAATTGAACATTGCAACTAGAGAAAAGGTTTCCTCATAGCCAACTCCTCGTCTTTGAGTATAGCCTTTTGCTACCAATCGCGCCTTGAAGATCAATATTGTAATGCCCGAGAATTTTGTTATTATAATCTGAAATGATTTATTGATAATTGATGTGATTATAGAAGGAAAGGAACAGACCGGGACAGACGAAAGAAGACTGGAATTATGTGCGAGGAATGAGCCCTAGCGCATATGCGCGACCGGATAGGGCGCATATGCGCGAGATAGGCAGAGAACCTCGAGCATATGCGCTACAGGACCGGCGCATATGCACGAGTATGGCAGAGAACCTTGCGCATATACGCCGGGGGAGGGCGCGCATATGCGCGAGCTGCCGAGAAGACAAGCGCCGAGACAGAATGTCTCGCGCATATGCGCTGAGGAGGGTCGCGCATATGCGCGAGACGTGCAATACAAAGATGAAGCCACATGTCTTTTTTATGCAAGTTGTATATAAAATCTTCATTCCTCCTCAGATGGAACTCAGCCAAAACGAGAAAAGCTCCTAAGAATCTTCAAAGTTCTTTAAAGCACAAGAATTGAGATTTTACAAGATCCGTCCGGTAGAATTTTAATCTGAGTTTAGTACCGTACTCCTCTCGACAAGAGCTTCAACTGGACGTAAGTTTTATTATGTTCTGATATGATTTGAAAATCTGATATGAGAGGAATCATGATATGACTGTTATTATGTGTTCCTGAAATTGTTGTTATTGTATAATCGAAACCGGATCGAAGAACGGATACCGTATGAATTTGTTATCATTTTCAGAATTGGTTTGATTGAAATTATACAGATTAGATATCAGATTGAGTTTGTTATCGATTATGAGTTGAGATTGGTATTTGTTGATATCGATATTGCTGGGTATATTGAGATTGTGCGGTTATGCCGTTGAAACATAATTTGATTTAGTACTGATTATATCCAGTATTAATTGACTTGTATATTGATATTGTACACCTCGATATTGTCATTGCCAGATTGAGCATTGACAGATTCGACTTCGAGACTTCGACTTAGTCAGACCGAGAAAAGAAAGGTATAAATCAATGTTAAACCGGGATGATACAACTCGAGTTAGATTGGACTTGAGTTTCCCAAAAACCACATACTTTATTTATTGCATTGATATTAGTAATTTATGAGATTGATATGCTTAGTCTATTGATTTATAGCAAAGCATATATTGAGTCATGGGCGGATGTGCCTAGTCATTGGCCGAGGTGCCAAGTCTTTGGCGGATGTGCCAAGACACTGGATGTTGGTTAATATCGATGTTGCGTAGGAGTATATCAACTTCTATTGCGGATATTCGATATAAGTGTGCCAATATACAGGACCGGGATCCCTAGATTAGAGATGAGTCGAGTTTGAGATGATGAGTCCAGAGTTTGATTTGCAGCATTATATCGATTCATGTCTTTCAGATTTTGATACATGTTATTGATATATGTTTCATGCTTTTATATCTAATTATATGATTGCATGTATACGTTGTTTATACTGAGAATATATTTCTCACCGGAGTTATCCGGCTGTTGTTGTGTTTGTATGTGTGCATATCAACAGGTGGGATAGGATCAGGGTCACGAAGAGGATGAGAGATTCAAGATTAGCGTGGAGATCCGGACTTAGAGTAGATTGGTTTTCAGTACTTGATGTAGTGACTGAACATTAGTTTGAAATAAATGTACTTTGTACAGAACTTGTACTTTACTGTTATGATTTATATCCGACTGATTTCATTATCTTCCGCATGTATGTATTTTAAAAAAAAATTCTAGACCCAGATTAATTAATTGATCCTAATAATGATTAAGAAGACGAATTAGGTTTGGGTCCCCACAGCAGGTGGTATCAGAGCAGTAGGTTCCTTAGACTGAGATAGAATCTAGTGAGCGGGGTTGATTGAGTTTTCTTTCCTGCTTTTACATGCAAGCATGGCATTATGTTGCATGTTTACTGCTTTGAAATGCATGTTTACCTGATTATCTGATTTGATTGGAAATATGTGTTATTGAGAATGAATCAGAACCGATTCTTGATCAGCAGTAAGATGATTAGAGGAGGACTGAAACAGGTTTGTTGTATTTGGTTACTAATCCTTTTGATAATCTGATATGCCTCCTCGAAGAGTTCCAGAATAGGGTAGTACTTCTACTAATCCGATGGATGTCACAACCACTCCGATGGAAACCCTACTGAAGAGATTTCAGTCGTTTAAACCGCCAACTTTGAATGGTACAGAGAATTCTGTTGAGTGTGAGAGTTGGCTCGATGACATTGAGATGCAGTTTGATTCACTGGATTATACAGATGAGCCTAGAGTCCGGCTGATTGGGCACCAGTTGCATGATGTTGCGAAGAAATGGTGGATCATGACTGAGAGGGCTTTGGAGCATCGAGGTACAGTGATTACTTGGAAAGTCTTTAAGCCTGAATTTTATCAAAGATTTTTCCCAGTATCGTACAAGAAAGAAAATGGTGCAGAGTTTTCTAATCTGAAACAGGGTCAGTTGAACATTGAAGAATATGTGGCCAAGTTCTCTACCTTGTTGCGTTTTGCTCCACATGTTGCTGAGAGTGATGAAGCCGTTGCTGATCAGTTTATCAATGGACTGAATCCTGATATCTTTATATTGGTAAACACTTGAAGACCGAATAACTTCGTTGATGCCTTGAATAGGGACAAAGGAGCAGAAGCTGGTCTGATGAGACAGAAAGGAGCTACGTATGTTCCTCCAGCATCGAGACCACAGCAACCACCACCTACTCAGTTTCAGCAACCCCCTCCCAGATTTGTGAGTGGCAGTAGCAGTGGTGGGAAGAAAGATTTCTTGAAAGCTCGAGGAAAACAATTCAAGAAGTCAGGGAACTGTTCATCTAGCTCCGGTGATTCTCGACAGAGCCAGAGTAGTACAGGGGTCTATTGCAGAACTTGTGGAGTGAGACATCCCACGGAGCAATGCCAATGAGTATTTGGTAGTTGCCACATCTTCAGACAACAGGGACATTTTGCGAGAGTATGCCCACAGAGAAGTTCCCAGAAATCCCATGGAACAGAATCATCTGGATCAGTGGCTCAGACTGATAGACGATCATCAGCTGTTCACTCTTTCCATCAACCACCGACTACTCCTCACAGTCACAGCAGAGGTCAGGAGGAAGACAGACTGTTAGCCAGCCTCCGAGACAGTAGGCCATAGTATTTGCTTTGACTGAAGAAAAGGCTCATGAAGCACCAGATGATGTTGTTGCAGGTAACTGTTCTTTATGTTGTTATTTTGATTATGTATTGATTGATACGGGTGCATCCCACACTTTTATTTCTGAGCGATTTGCATTGATTCATGCATTGTCTGTTGAGTCTTTATCTACTGTAGTATCTGTCTCTTCACCTTTGGGGAGAGGTCCTGTATCAGTGACATCTGTTAGACATTGTATGCTACAGTATGATGGGCATGAGATTGAGTAAGACTGTATCGTACTTGGGTTATCTGATTTTAATTGTATTATCGGTATTGATATACGGACCAAGTACAGAGCTACCGTTGATTGTTTCCGTAAGATTGTGAGATTCAGACCTGAGATGGCTGAAGAATGGAAATTATACGGTAAGGCTTCTAGATCGAGAATTCCTTTGATATCTGCATTATATATGACTCGATTATTACAGAAAGGAGCAGAGGGATTCCTTGTGTATTCAGTTGATGAACTGAAATCAAGCCCATCATTGGCTGATTTGCCTAGTAGTATGTGAGTTTGCTGATGTCTTCCGAGATGATATTTCGGGATTGCCTCCAGTCAGAGAGACAGACTTCAGCATTGAATTGGTACCAGGTACAGTTCCGATTTCTAGAGCTCCGTACAGAATGGCACCGATTGAACTGAAAGAGCAGTTGGAAGATTTACTGTCCAAGGGTTATGTAATGCCCAAGAATCTTAGGTTGGTAAAACAAAATTATGAAGTGTTACAATGGAAGAGAGGTCGCACCCGCGCCGGCATTTCAACCGCGCCCGCGGTTGTAGGGCAGTAGGTTATATTGTAGAGAACAGACCCCACACTGCACCAGCGCCAGAAGTGCTACCGCACCCGCGGTGTTGGGACAGTAAGGACAGCGCAACCGCGGCCCAAGACATGGCGCACCCGCGGTCGTTCCTTCTGAATTGTTGGATGTGATCCAGAACGCTCAGCGCATGCGCGGTCCGATGAATAGCACACCTGCGGTGCAACGTGATGAATGCAAAATGAACCATGTGTTACTCCCCATGCAAGAGATATATAGAGACTTGGTTTCATTCTCTTCACTCTTTCAGCAGATTCCACCGAGAGAACCTCCATGAAAAGTCCCTCGAGTTTCTTAATAGCTTAGATTGTTTGTTGTGAAGAATCTAACCACCCGACTTTCAATCTGAGACTATATTCGTGTTCCTCTCATCACCAGCTTCGAGAGGAGGTAAGTATTATTACATTTCAGCATGTTATGAAGTTGAGATGTTGGGGAAATCAGATTTTGGTTACGTGTTCTTGTGATTATTATGAACGTATATTCGCAACCGGATCGAAGAACGAACATCGTATGCTATTATTATTATGTTCAGCATGTCTTGAGTTGGGTATATGCAGATTTCAGCATGGTAGATGTGTTTATGATGAGGAGTATGAGTTCTTGTATTGATTATTGATGTTTGAGTTGACCGGTATCGCGAGATTACGCCGTTATGCTGTCAAATCAGTAGAGTGATATTAATATGATGCAGGATTGATTAAGATTTGATATTAGATTTGTATTATCATTGATTATGAGATGTTGGGATTGATATCTGATAGATATGATATTTCTGGGTATATCGTTCTTGTGCAGTTATGCCGTTGAAATAGAATTTGATTTCGTTCTGATTATATCCAGTATTGATTCGATAATGTTTATTGATATTAAGGCTATTAGATATTGTCATTGCCAGATTTGGTATGGACAGATTTGAATTTGAGACTAAGACTTCGACTTCGTCAGATCGAGAAGAGAAAGGTATAAATCGATGTTAACTGGGAGATCGACTTGAGTTAGATTTAACTCGAGTTTCCCTAAACCACATACTTGTATTGTTCTGTTTTTATACCTTTGTGTCATGTGAATGAGTATGTTCCTGTTAGTGATTGCAAGGAAAGTAGAGGATATCAGATAGCTATTGAGTGAGAGTCACTGATAGAGGGGCTAGATTATGACAGAGTAGTCACTGGCCCATTGCACATTGTCAGAGTAGGATTAACTAGTCTTTGGCAGATATGCTAAGACACTGGACGTTTGGTGTATCGATATGCTTATGAGACAGAGCTGTTCTTATTGCAGATAATTCGATATAGTGTAGACCAAAGTCCGGAAATAAGAACGTACCATCACCACGAACGGTAGTAGTAGGTGGGAGACTTGTTACGTTCTTATTCACTGGGATCCCTAGATTAGAAGAGAGATGAGTCGAGTCTGAGATGCCGAGTCAAAAATTGAATTACTGATTGTATAGATTATGTTTCGTAGATTACGATCCATGTTTTAGTTACTGTTTGATATTGAATCAAATTTCAGATTATGATACATGCAGTGATATATGTTCCATGCTTTTATGTTAGTTCAGTTAATTGTATGTATACATTGTTTATACTGGGATTTATTCTCACCGGAGTTATCCGGCTGTTGTCTTGTTTGTATGTGTGCATGACAACAGGTGGGGCAGGATCAAGGTCGAGACAAAGATGAGAGATCGAGATAGCATTTTGATCACGGGCGTAGCAGATAAACTAGTAGTGTTTACATTTGATATGTAATGTGTTTCAAATACTAGTTTATTTAATTATGAAATGGAACAAGACACGTACTTATGTTTGTTGAAATCAAATAGAGGTATTATTTGTGTATGATTTTTATACAATTGTTTTTTATATTAAAAGCAAAAAAATTTTGACCCACATTTTCTAGCAAAGATTCAATTAATCCCAAAGATAATTGAGCTAGAGCCCGGGTCCCCACGACAGGTGGTATCAGAGCAATAGATCCTTTAAACTGAACTAGAAGAGAGTGAGCAGGGTAGATTGAGTTTTCTTTCCTGCTTCTGTGTGCTAGCATGTGATTTATCTTTTGTTGATTTTACAATTGTTATATGCTAGTATGAAAACATGTTACCTGATGATATGATTTAATTGGTAACCTGCACCCTGTATTATTTGAGAATGAATCAGAACCGATTCTTGATCAGAGGTAAGCTGATCAGAAAAGGACTGAGACAGATTTGTCTCATATGATTGCAAACTCTTATGATAATCAGATATACCTCCTCGAAAAATTCCAGAACGAGGTAGTACTTTGACTAATCAGATGGATGATGTGTCAGAAACTCTGATGGAAACACAGTTGAAGAGGTTTCAATCGTTTCAACCGCCGATTCTGAAGGGTATTGAGACGCCAGTTGATTGTGAGAAATGGCTAGATGACATAGGAATGCTATTTGAATTTCTTTATTTCACAGATGAGTGTAGAGTTAAACTGATTGGGCATCAATTATACAAGATTGCAAGGAGTTGGTGGCTGGTAACCAAGGAAACTTTAGAACAGCGTGATACAGTAATTACGTGGAAAATCTTCAAAACTGAATTCTATCAAAGATTTTTCCCCGTATCATACACATAGGACAAAGGTGCAGAGTTTGCAAATCTGAGACAGGGTCAGTTGACTATTGATGAGTATTTGGCTCAGTTCTTTACCTTGCTACGTTTTGCTCCTCATGTAGCTAGGAATGATGGAGCTGTAGTTGATCAGTTCATTCAGGGATTGAATCCGGAGATACGTACATTGGTAAATGTGGAACGATCGAATAACTTTGCTGATGCACTGAATAGAGCTAAAAGAGCAGAAGCAGTTCTGATGAGACAAAAGGGAGCTTCGTATGTTCTTCTAGCCTTGAGTTCACAGCAACTGCCTCCCAGAGTCGAGATTGGCAGCCGCAGTGGTGGAAAGAAAGAACAGTTACAAGCTCGAAAGACGCAGTTCAAGAAGTTAGGGAGCGGTTCATCTAGCTCCAGTGGTTCTAGCCCGAGTTATACCGGGGTCTATTGCAGAACTTGTGGAGGGAGACATCCCACAAAGCAATTCCAAGGAGTAAGTGGTAGTTGCCGTATCTGCCGACAGCCAGGACATTTTGCCAGAGTATGTTCGCAGAGAGGTTCCCGAAGATTCCAGTCCCAACTAGGAGCAGAAAAGAACCAGAGTGGTTACGGGGATTGAGGGACAGAACCAGGATGTACTTGATGAGATAGTGACAGGTAACTGTTCTTTTGTAATTATTTTACGTATGTATTGAGAGATGCTCGTACATCCTATATATGATTTCTGAATGACTTGTATTGATAAATGCTTTGCTTATTGAGTCATTAGTTGATGTAGTAATTATCTCTTCATCTTTGAGGAGAGGTTTTTATCAGTAACATCTCTTAGACAGTGTATGCTACAGTGTTACAGAGAGTGAGATTGAGTTAGACGATATAATACTTGGGTTGCTCGATTTAGATTCTTTTATTGCTATATAATGTTGACCAAGTACAAAATTATCGTAGACTCCTTCCGGGAGATAGTAAGATTCGGACCTGAAATGGCCGAAGAATGAATACTGTACGATAAGGATTCTAGATCTAGAATTCCTTTGATATCCGTATTATATATGATTTGATGATTATCGAAAGAAACAGAAGGATTCCCTATGTATTCAGTTTATTTATTGAAATTGTGCGTATTATTGACTGATTTTCCAGTAGCAGGAGAGTTGTTACAGTCTTCCCAGATGAGATGTCGGGTTTTCCTTCAGTCAAGAAGATTGATTTCAGTCTTGACTCGATACCAGGTACTGTTCCTATTTTTAGAACTCCGTACAGTATGACACTGATTGAATGAAAAGAATTGAAAGATCAGTTAGACGAGTACTGGCCGAGAGTACATCTGATTTAGTATTTCTATTTAGCATGCTTCAGTTATAATTATGAGTCGGGAACCTTATGGTTAGAAGGATTCTGATGATTTTAAGCTCGTTCTATCAATAATACTCTGATATATTCGAAGTATATGATTGACTGAACCAAATATTTGAAATTTTGTATTGAATATTCTGAGAACTGAAATGTTGTATACAGAAAGTGTTGAGCTGTGAATCTTGACTGAGATAGATTATATTCGGGGTATGTGATATTCGAAGATAGTGGTTGTGATCAGTTGATTGAGAATGATATCGATGTCAGAAATTCATAGATGCATGAGTTTAGCAGGCTATTTTGTACGACTGTTATATAAAATCTGCTTGAGAATTGTTTTCTTTTAGATCCGTATTTAATACAGATTGTATACCATTGAGACTTTATACGATACAAGCTAAATCGGAGCTGATTTCGATAATTAAAGCAGTTCAGAAATTGATCAAAATGTTCAGAACTTGATTTCGATAATCAAGAGTAGAGTATCAATCAGAGTAACAGGTATGTGACAACATACTATATGAGAATAATCGTCTTGATTGTGCCGAATATTGCAGATTTAAAACAACAGATATTGTCAGAAATGCATAGTAGTCGTTTCAATATCCATCCTGAGGGCAGAGAGATGTATGATGAATTGAAAAGACAGATTTTAGGGAAACAGATAGAAGCAGTGGTGGCAGAGTTTGTACTGAAATGTCTGAATTGCCGACAGGATGAAGACAGAAAGATAGAAACCAGAAGATTTATTACAGAACTTGTTTGTTCTTAAATGGAAATGGGAGTACATTTCCAGGAATTTTGTGACAAAACTACTGAGGTCTTTTCAAGATCATGATGCGAGGTAGTTGTGAGTGACAGATTGATCAAATCTGTAAATATTATTTCGTACAAAGATCATGTACAGGTACGACAAGATGACTGAGATTGCTATCAGAAAAGTGGTCAGACTCCACAGGACATCACACTTGATTGTCTTAGACCGTAATTTTCGGTTAATTTTGTACTTTTAGCATAGTATACGATAAGCTCTTTCTTATATTATCTACAGATTGACGGATAGTCGGAGTGAACTATCCAAGACTCTAGAGAATATCCATGGACTGTAATGCTTGATTTTAGCACTAGTTGACAAGATTCGTTGTCATTGTGTGAATTATTGTACAATAATAGCTATCAGATGAGTGTTGAGATAGCCTCATTCGGAACATTGTACAGATAGAACTGCAGATTTCCACCTGTATGAGAATAATATCTCTGAGGTACCTGAAACGGAACCTGATATGATCAGAGATATGACAAAGAAAGTGAAGATGATTAGGAAAAAAATGAAGAAAGCTCAAAATAGACAGATTAAATATGCCACGTCGGACGATGACCGTTAGTGGTTGAGGCAAAAGATTGAATATTGACTTGCTTGGGATTGAACCGATTTAATAGCTGATGATGATATTGATTTATTATGAGTATTAATTGGTATATACTGATATTGTATAGCATGCAATCGAGATCGATTTTATTAGAATTATTTCAAGTGTATTAGATATTATACTTCTTGAATTATTATTACAGATTGGAGTCAGAGTTAGTGGAAAGAAGATTTTTCAGAACGAAAACTATTCCGCTAGTGAAAGTCCAGTGGAGTCGTCATGACACTGACGAAGTGACTTGGGAAACAGAATCAGAGATGAGACAAAGATATCCAGAGTTATTTCCATAACGTGAGTATTTATTCAACATTTGATTAAAGTGCTTCTTTTACATGCTTTGATTGATTACCTGTGAGTTCGAGGACGAACTCATATCTAAGAGGGGGAGAAATGTAATGCCCGAGAATCTTAGGTTGATAAAACAAAATTATGAAGTGTGACATGGAAGAGAGGTCGCACCCGCGCCGGCATTTCTACCGCGCCCGCGGTTGTAGGGCAGTAGGGTATATTGTAGAGAACAGACCCCCACACCGCACCCGCGCCAGAAGTGCTACCGCACCCGCGGTGTTGGGACAGTAAGGACAGCGCAACGGCGGCCCAAGACATAGTGCACCCGCGGTCGTTCCTTCTGAATTGTTGGATGTGATCCAGAACGCTCAGCGCACCCGCGGTCCGATGAATAGCGCACCTGCGGTGCAACGTGCAGAATGGAAAATGAACCATGTGTTACTCCCCATGCAAGAGATATATAGAGACTTGGCTTCATTCTCTTCACTCTTTCAGCAGATTCCACCGAGAGAACCTCCATGAAAAGTCCCTCAAGTTTCTTAATAGCTTAGATTGTTTGTTGTGAAGAATCTTACCACCCGATTTTCAATCTGAGACTAGATTCATGTTCCTCTCATCACCAGCTTCGAAAAGAGGTAAGTATTATTACACTTCAGCATGTTATGAGGTTGAGATGTTGGGGAAATCAGATTTTGGTTTCTATTACGTGTTCTTGTGATTATTATGAACGTATATTCGCAACCGGATCGAAGAACGACATCGTATGCTATTATTATTATGTTCAGCATGTCTTGAGTTGGGTATATGCAGATTTCAGCATGGTAGATGTGTTTATGATGACGAGTATGAGTTCTTGTATTGATTATTGATGTTTGAGTTGACCGGTATCGCGAGATTACGCCGTTATGCTGTCAAATCAGTAGATTGATATTAATTCCGATGCAGGATTGATTAAGATTTGATATTAGATTTGTATTATCATTGATTATGAGATGTTGGGATTGATATCTGATAGATATGATATTTCTGGGTATATCGTTCTTGTGCAGTTATGCCGTTGAAATAGAATTTGATTTCGTTGTGATTATATCCAGTATTGATTCGAGAATGTTTATTGATATTATGGCTATTCAGTATTGTCATTGCAAGAATGGGTATGGACAGATTTGAATTTGAGACTGAGACTTCGACTTCGTCAGATCGAGAAGAGAAAGGTATAAATCGATGTTTACTGAAAGATCGACTTGAGTTAGATTTAACTCGAGTTTCCCTAAACCACATACTTGTATTGTTCTGTTTTTATACCTTTGTGTCATGTGAATGAGTATGTTCTTGTTAGTGATTGCTAGGAAAGCAGAGGATAGCAGATAGCTTATTGAGGGAGATGTCACTGACAGAGGGGCTAGATTATGACAGAGTAGTCACTGGCCCATTGCACATTGTCAGAGTAGGATTAACTAGTCTTTGGCAGATATGATAAGACACTAGACGTTTGGTGTATCGATATGCTTATGAGACAGAGCTCTCCCTTATTGCAGATAATTCGATATAGAGTAGACCAAAGTTCATAAATAAGAACATACCACCACCGCGAACGGTAGTAGTAGGTGGGATACTTGTTACGTTCTTATTCACTGGGATCCCTAGATTAGAAGAGAGATGAGTCAAGTCTGAGATGCCGAGTCAAGAATTGAATTACAGATTGTATAGATTATGTTTCCTAGATTACGATCCATGTTTTAGTTACTGTTTGATATTGAATAAAATTTAAGATTATGATACATGCAGTGATATATGTTCCATGCTTTTATGTTAGTTCAGTTAATTGTATGTTTACATTGTTTATACTGGGATTTATTCTCACCGAAGTTATCCGGCTGTTGTATTGTTTGTATGTGTGCATGACAACAGGTGGGGTAGGATCAGGGTCGAGACAAAGATGAGAGATCGAGATAGCGTGGTGATCACGGGCGTAAGCAGATAAACTAGTAGTGTTTACATTTGATATGTAATGTGTTTCAAATACTAGTTTATTTAAGTATGAAATGGAACAAGACACGTACTTATGTTTGTTGAAATCAAATAGAGGTATCATTTGTGTATGATTTTTATACAATTGTTTTTGATATTAAAAGCAAAAAAATTTTGGACCCACATTTTCTAGCAAAGATTCAATTAATCCCAAAGATAATTGAGCTAGAGCCCGGGTCCCCACAGGTTACATCAGACCGAGTGTTTATCCTTGGGGTGCCCCAGTACTTTTGTGAGAAAGAAGGACGGTTCTATGAGACTCTGTATTGATTATCGACAACTGAACAAGGCCACGGTAAAGAATAAATACCCTTTGCCTCATATCGATGATTTATTTGATCAGTTGCAGGGTTCTTCTGTGTATTCCAAGATCGATCTGAGATCTGGATTCATCAGCTGAGAGTCAGAGATTCTGATATATCGAAGACAACTTTAAGAACCAGGTATGGTCATTATGAGTTTATTGTCATGCAGTTTGGTTTAACCAATGCTCCAGCTGTATTTATGGGTTTGATGAAGCGGGTATTTCAGAAGTATCTTGATGATTTCGTGATTATATTTATTGATGATATTCTGATTTATTCCAAGAATATGATTGATCATGCTGCGCATCTGAGAACTGTGTTGAGAATCTTGAGGGCTCAGAAATTGTATGCTAAAATGTCGAAATGTGAGTTTTGGCTGAGACAGGCTGTATTTCTGGGTCATATTATATCAGGAGATGGTATTTCTGTCGATCCTAGCAAAGTTGAGGCAGTGATCAGTTGGCTTAGACCGACATCTGTGCCAGAGATACGCAGTTTTATGGGTTTGGCAGGATATTACCGTCGATTCATTAAAGATTTCTCGAGTATTGCTAAACCGATTACTCAATTGACTCAGAAGAATGCACCATTTGTTTGGTCTGAGGAATGTGAGTCCAACTTTCTAGAATTGAAAAAGAGATTGACCAATGCTCCTGTATTGACTATTCCATCAGGTACTGGTGATTTTATTGTTTATTGTGATGCTTGTCACAGAGGATTGGGTTGTGTTTTGATGCAGGGAGGACATGTTATTGCCTATGCCTAAAGACAGTTGAAGCCACATGAGTCTCGCTACCCAATTCATGATCTTAAATTGGCAGCCATCGTATTTGCACTGAATATATGGCGACATTATCTATACGGTGAGAAGTTTAAGATTTATTATGATCACAAGAGTCTGAAATATCTGTTTTCGCAGTCAGAATTGAATATGAGGCAACGAAGATGGCTTGATTTATTGAAAGAATTTGATTGTGAAATCAAATACTATCCGGGGAAATCAAATGCAACAACGATGCACTGAGTTGAAAGGTATTTTTGTTATCCTTATCGACGATTGGTGTTTCAAATTTGATTGAAGATTGCGGTTCGTCTGGATTAGCATTTGAAACAGATTGTAGACCAGCTGAGACCCTATACTATTCAAGTCGAACTAGAGCTGATTTTGAGAATTAAAGAAGCTCAGAAAGTTGATCAGAATGTTCAGAACTCGATTTCGATGATCAGAGCAGGCCATCGATCAGAGTATCAGGTACGTGATGATGTACTGTATGGGAATAATCGTCTAGTTGTGCCAGAAGTTTCAGATTTGAGACGACAGATATTGTCAGAAGCGCACAGTAGTCGATTTAGTATTCATCCTTGTGGCAGAAAAATGTACAATGATTTGAAAAGACAGTTTTGGTGGAAACCGATGAAAGCAGATATTGCAGTGTTTGTATCAAAATGTCTGAATTGCTAACAGGTGAAAGCCGAAAGAAGGAAACCAGGAGGTTTATTGCATGGCTTTTCTATTCCTAAATGGAAATGGGATCACATTTCTATGGATTTTGTGACAAAGCTACCACGTTCCTCCCGAGGTTGTGATGCGATTTGGGTCGAGATCGACAGATTGACCAAATCAGCATGTTTTATTCCGTACAAGATGACATACAGACATGACCAGATGGCAGAGATTTATGTCAGAGAGGTGGTCAGATTGCATGGAGTGCCGAAGTCGATTGTATCAGACCATGATCCTCGGTTTACTTCGCACTTTTGGCACAGTTTGCAGCAAGCTGTACGAAGTTACATCTGAGTACTAGCATATCATCCACAGACTGACGGACAGTTAGAGCGGACTATCCAGACATTGGAGGATATGCTTAGAGCTGTAGATCTAGATTTTGGCACTAGTTGGCAAGAATCTTTGCCACTTTGTGAGTTTTCGTATAACAACAGCTATCAGACGAGTTTAGAGATGGCTCGAATTGAAGCGTTGTACGGTAAGAAGTGCAGATCCCCGCTGTATTGGGATGATATCTCTGAGGTACCTGAGCTTGGGCCTGACATGATCCGAGATATGACCGAGAAAGTGAAGCTGATTCAGAAGAGAATGAAGACATCTCAAGATAGAAAGGCCAAATATGCCAAAGTTCGTCGCCGACCGTTGGTATTTGAGGCAGGAGACCGAGTATTTTTGAAGATTTATCCTTTCAAAGGTGTTGTCAGATTTAGCAAGAAAGGGAAGTTCTCACCACGATATATTGGGCCTTATGAGATTCTCGAGAAGATAGGAGATCGTGTGTAGGGACCCGGACGCTAATTCATTTTATTAATCATTATTAAGATTCAATATTACAATTAAGTAGTGTGGGACATAAATTTTTTTTTTAAAATGCATGTGCAGAAAGTAATGTATTTAATCTAATATACATGTCAACATAAAAGTACAAGTCCTGTACAACATCTCTTTATCTCAAACTATGGTTCAACAACTATACATCAAGTGCTGAATCCAATTCTACCTCTGAGCCCGGATCTCCACGCTAACCGTAATCTCTCATCCTTCCTGATCCTGATCCTGTCCCACCTGTTGTCATGCACACATACAGACACAACAACAGCCGGATAACTCCGGTGAGAAATACATTCCCAGTATAAATCATGTATACATACAATCATATAACATATATAAAAGTATGAAACAATTATCAATAACATGTATTATTCTGAAAGACATGAATCGATATAAAACTGTAAATCAAAATCTGACTGTAACGCCCCGAAATTTTTAAGGTCCACGCGAACCACATGCATTTGAGTTATTAAATTCTTTGTATTTTAATTAATTTTTTTAATTGCATTAATTAATTATGTTGTGCATATTTACATGTTTAAACTATATTTTTCTACATGGTTGCATTAAAATGTATTTTTAAAGGATATTCGAGTTGCGATCGAGGAACGGAGACCGATGGCTGAAAATAGAAAAATGTTTTTATTAAATAATTGTTTTTGATTATTTAAATATGGGTGATGCTTTTTATTATTTTTGAAAATTTGGGGTTTTGAGGTGAATTTATACGTCGGGACGTAATTTTTATCGGTGTTGGTTTTTCAACAAAAAATACGAACGTTTTGGCAACCCGACTAATAAATTCACAACATTTATTAAACAAAATTAATTTTTATATTTTAATTAAACACTAATGGGTTAAATGGGCTTAATTAAGTTTGTTAATGGGCCTAAGCCTTGTTAAGGGATTAATTAAGTATATAATATACTAAACCTACCCTTAACCTCACAAAACTCCACACTTTCACGTCACTTTCTGAAATTCTTTCACCCTCAATTTCCCCTCATCATACACGACACACACACATCAAAAACTCTAGGAGAAAGTCGAGTGATTCAAGGAAAATTCAAGTCTAAGCCCTCTTCGTCGTCGTTCCTCGTCGCCAACGGTTTTTCGTGCGTATATAACGCAAAGGCACGCCATACATCTCCTTTTCTCATTCATCATATCATATTATTGATTGAATTATTGTGTGCATGAAGAACATGAAATATTTTTCAGAATTTTCGGTATATGGCATGTATAAATGAGAAAACATGATTTTTGAATCCAATAACTTGTTTATTGTTTGGTTAAGGGGCTGCCATGACATAAGGAAGGATCAAGAGTGGTTTACACCTATTTTAGAGTCTCACAAACACACCCTAAACACCACAAAAATCGGCAGAAACAAGAACAAGCAACCGCGAGTTGCTGTCAAGGGGGAGGGCTCAGGTTTCATGCACAAGGGGGAGGGCTGGCCTTGGCTTGGGTTCAGGGCTTGGTTAGGGGCTGATAAGGGTCAAGGGCAGAGTCCTAGCCAGGCTAGGACTCGAGCTAGTGGAAAGGGAAGGAGTTCTAGCCATGCTAGGACTCTACCCGTGAGATACAAGCACAGCAGCATGGTTGCGCCGCTCGTGCAGGGAAGGAGGCTCGGTCTGTGGTTCAAGGGCCGGGTCCAGGCATTGCACTAGAGTCCTAGGAAGGTGGGTGAGTGACTGGTTCAGGGTCTGGGCTCAAGGGTAGGAGCCTGGACGCACAAGAAGAGTCCTAGCTATAAGGGGAGTCCTCGACCAGAATAGGAGTGAATTGGGGTGCTTCGTTTTTGGCCTTGGGTGAGGTTTCCGTGAGTTTCCTAGGTCCAGTAGGGTACTCCAGCATGTTGGGCAGGTTCTGGTTCGTTATGGTCCGAGGGTAACTCAATAAAATTAAGAGATAGCTCGGGGTCGAAGTTTAGGAGTAAAATAGGGTTTTAAAATAAAGTAAAATTTGGAAAATGGTCACGGGGGTCGAGTCGTGATCCATAGGGCTAAATTAATATAAAAAGACTAAATTTAGAATTTAGGAATTTTATATTAAAGTTTGGTATTTTTCGGGATTAAAATAGCGTTAAAACAATTAATTAAAGATAAATGAAAAAGTCTAAGTTTTAAGCCAAATAAAAATTTGGAAAAATTCATGTAAGCTTAAATAATTATTTGGGACATTTTAGAGTCATGAAATAAAGAAAAAAAGTCGAAAACGTAAAATGTCGAGTCCATGGGTAAAACGGTCTTTTTACACCGGAAAATGAGTAAAGGTCATGGCAGAGCCCTAAATGCTGTTTTTATGATATTATGATTATTTTTAAATGTTTATGATTAAATTATGATTTTTTAAATGTCTAAGGGATTTTTATGATTTTAGAAGACATTTAAAATACGTGTTGCATGCTTGGTTTCAAAAATGAAAAATGTAAATATTACTCATGATTTTTCTAAGTGATGTGAATGTAAAATGTTGAAGGATGTGAAGTGATTGTGACTAATTCGTTAATGATGGCGACGTCGTGAGGGTTATGGTCCCAGTGGGAGCCCGACGATCGTGTTTCCATTATTACGAATATGAGGTTATGAGGTTTGAGGTAAGAATGGGAATATCGTGAGGGGAGAAGGCCCCAGAGGGAGCCCCGACGATCGTATTTCTATTCGATTATGTTAGGCCAGGGCCCAGTTGACCGGTGAGAGTGTTGCTGGTGTCCCCCGCCGCCCAGTACTGAGGTTTCACGTAGATGGATCCATCGTCATGTCATGTCATGTTGAGGAAAGTCACAATTAACGATCTGAATTCAACAAAGGAAAAGGAAAATGTTTATGATCATGTTAAATATTTTATGTCATGTTGAGGAAAAAGGAAAAAGATTAAGGTTTATTTATGCATGTCATGAAAATGTTTATGTTTAAAGTTGATGCATCATTATGAAGATATTTTTATTTAAAGTTTATGCATCATGAAAAAGTATTTTACGAAAATGTTCATGTTTGAAGTTTATGCATCTTCATGAAAACGATATTTTAAGTACAAGTATTTTTCACCGTTATATGTTGAATGTATTACGTATTACTCGTTATAAAGATTATGGTGTGTTGAGTCTTTAGACTCACTAGGTGTGATGGATGCAGGTGGTATTGAGGGAGGACTTGATGAGTGATTTGACTGGGCTGAAGGCGCACACAACCGGAGGACCAGCGCTTCTACTTTTTCCGCATTATGACTTTTGACTCATGCTTTATGATTAAAGATTTTTAAAATTATTTATTTATGTATTTGAGAGATTTTTGAGAGGTTTAGTATGGGCTATTCTTTTCAAATTATTGTTTTTTTACGTTTGGTAAAATGTTTGACGATTTTATGCTTTAAAATATTTTCCTTTGGATTTTTAAATAGCATTTGGATGGTTATTTTTAAAATGATATCAAAAATATTTTATGGTTCGGCAGATGCTAAGTGAGGTTTAAAAAAAAAAATTTCTGGTACTTTTAAAGCAATAAAAAGGGCCGGACGTTTTAGTTGGTATCAGAGCAAATGTCCTGTAAAGGGTTGTGCCACCATCAGCGCCAGAAAGATCAGTCGTCAAGCCTCAAAGTTGTAAGTTTTTACATGCTTTATATGATTTATATGTTGTCACTGGCATGATTACATGAATTATATGTTCACGTCACATGTTTAATAGCTTCATGATGATATATGATTTATATGATTTGGAATTTTTTTTATATGTGATACGATATGAAATGAAAAATTATTTTATTTTAACGCATGTTGGCTTCGTGGTGGAATTGGACTATGTTGATTTTTGGGTTTTAGTATTGACGTTCTATTTTTTGGGGTATAATTTAATCCTGAATATTATTAATGATTTTGGGACACGTAGATTTTCTAAGAAAATACTTATGATTCGTGGTTATTAGTTGAATTAATTTTTGGGAATTAGACGTAAGGAATAATGATTCAAAGACTGCAATGATATTTGGGAGTATAGAAATATATAAATTGGGATTTTAAGTTTTGATGAAAGGTAATATTGTTTATAGGAATTGATTTTTGGGTGATTGAGTTTAAATTATCAAAATTTATGTTATAAGAAACCCGTAGAAGGGAGTTAAGAATACCAAGAACTCATGGGTTAATCGTAAGATTTTCGAAAATAAGGACCAATTAAGATAATTTTTGAGGAAATTAAGAATTTATTTTGCAAATATTAAGGAATTTGGGGACTAGTGTAGCAATAAGCGATAATTAAATGGTTTAAATGATAAGAATTTTGAGGATTTAGACTTTTAAGAATATTTGAAACTTTGGGATACCTTGGTTATAGTATTATAAGGAATGTTAATCATGGGTTTTTAAGGATGAAACAATATTAGGCTTGAAAATCTAAGTGTTAGTGGATGCGTTTGGGATTTTAAGATTGAACTTTGATAAGTCGATGAATATTTTGGGTATAAAATAAGGAAGGTAATATACGATAAGTGGTCATCCATCTTTTGATATTGGGAATTATAAGAAAAATTGAAATTCGAGGTTATAATAGTAATAGCACTAAGTCATTTGGGTTTTTTAAGTTGCTATTTGAAAATAAGGATTTAGAAGGTAAAATTAATTGGGATCAATGAGACGTAAGGACATTTTAGAACTTAAGTTTTATCAGAGTAGCGCAACAGAAGCGTGGATTTTTGGGATGCTAGAATTAGGTCTAAACTTTGGGGTTATTAAGGATAAACGAATTTCGAGAACGAAATTCAATTTAAGGGGGGGAGATTGTAACGCCCCGAAATTTTTAAGGTCCACGCGAACCACATGCATTTGAGTTATTAAATTCTTTGTATTTTAATTAATTGTTTTAATTGCATTAATTAATTATATTGTGCATATTTACATGTTTAAAATATATTTTTCTACATGGTTGCATTAAAATGTATTTTTAAAGAATATTCGAGTTGCGATCGAGGAACGGAGACCGATGGCTGAAAATAGAAAAATGTTTTTATTAAATAATTGTTTTTGATTATTTAAATATGGGTGATGCTTTTTATTATTTTTGAAAATTTGGGGTTTTGAGGTGAATTTATACGTCGGGACGTAATTTTTATCGGTGTTGGTTTTTCAACAAAAAAATACGAACGCTTTGGCAACCCGACTAATACATTCACAAACTTTATTAAACAAAATTAATTTTTATATTTTAATTAAACACTAATGGGTTAAATGGGCTTAATTAAGTTCGTTAATGGGCCTAAGCCTTGTTAAGGGATTAATTAAGTATATAATATACTAAACCTACCCTTAACCTCACAAAACCCCACACTTTCATGTCACTTTCTGAAATTCTTTCACCCTCAATTTCCCCTCATCATACACGACACACACACATCAAAAACTCTAGGAGAAAGTCGAGTGATTCAAGGAAAATTCAAGTCTAAGCCCTCTTCGTCGTCGTTCCTCGTCGCCAACGGTTTTTCGTGCGTATATAACGCAAAGGCACGCCATACATCTCCTTTTCTCATCCATAATATCTTATTATTGATTGAATTATTGTGTGCATGAAGAACATGAAATATTTTTCAGAATTTTCGGTATATGGCATGTATAAATGAGAAAACATGATTTTTGAATCCAATAAGTTGTTTATTGTTTGGTTAAGGGGCTGACATGAAATAAGGAAGGATCAAGAGTGGTTTAAACCTGTTTTAGAGTCACACAAACACACCCTAAACACCACAAAAATCGGCAGAAACAAGAACAAGCAACCGCGAGTTGTTGCCAAGGGGGAGGGCTCGGGTTTCATGCACAAGGGGGAGGGCTGGCCTTGGCTTGGGTTCAGGGCTTGGTTAGGGGCTGATAAGGGTCAAGGGCAGAGTCCTAGCCAGGCTAGGACTCGAGCTAGGGGCGGGGGAAGGAGTCCTAGCCATGCTAGGACTCTACCCATGAGATACAAGCACAGTGCGCAGGTTTGCGCCGCTCGTGCGGGGAAGGAGGCTCGGTCTGTGGTTCAAGGGCCGGGTCAAGGCGTTGCACTAGAGTCCTAGGAAGGTGGGTGAGTGACTGGTTCAGGGTCTGGGCTCACGGGTAGGAGCCTGGACGCACAAGAAGAGTCCTAGCTATAATGGGAGTCCTCGGCCAGAATAGGAGTGAATTGGGGTGCTTTGTTTTTGGCTTTGGGTGAGGTTTCCATGAGTTTCCTAGGTCCAGTAGGGTACTCCAGCATTTTGGGCAGGTTCTGGTTCGTTATGGTCCGAGGGTAACTCGATAAAATTAAGAGATGGCTCGGGGTCGAAGTTTAGGAGTAAAATAGGGTTTTAAAATAAAGAAAAATTTGGAAAACGGCTCACGGGGGTCGAGTCGTGATCCATAGGGGCTAAAATAATATAAAAAGACTAAATTTAGAATTTAGGATTTTTATATTAAAGTTTGGTATTTTTCGGGATTAAAATACCGTTAAAACAATTAATTAAAGATAAATGAAAAAGTCTAAGTTTTAAGCCAAATAAAAATATGGAAAAATTAATGTAAGCTTAAATAATTATTTGGGACATTTTAGAGTCATGAAATCAAGAAAAAAAGTCGAAAACGTAAAATGTCGAGTCCAGGGGTAAAACGGTCTTTTTACACCGGGAAATTAGTAAAGGTCATGGCAGTGCCCTAAATGCTGTTTTTATGATATTATGATTATTTTTAAATGTTTATGATTAAATTATGATTTTTTAAATGTCTAAGGGATTTTTATGATTTTAGAAGACATTTAAAATACGTGTTGCATGCTTGGTTTCAAAAATGAAAAATGTAAATATTACTCATGATTTTTCTAAGTGATGTGAATGTAAAATGTTGAAGGATGTGAAGTGATTGTGACTAATTCGTTAATGATGGCGACGTCGTGAGGGTTATGGTCCCAGTGGGAGCCCGACGATCGTGTTTCCATTATTACGAATATGAGGTTATGAGGTTTGAGGTAAGAATGGAAATATTGTGAGGGGAGAAGGCCCCAGAGGGAGCCCATTTATGGGAGAAGGCCCCAGAGGGATCCCCAACGATCGTATTTCTATTCGATCATGTTAGGCCAGGGCCCAGTTGACCGGTGAGAGTGTTGCTGGTGTCCCCCGCCGCCCAGTACTGAGGTTTCACGTAGATGGATCCATCGTCATGTCATGTCATGTTGAGAAAAGTCACAATTAACGATCTGAATTCAACAAAGGAAAAGGAAAATGTTTATGATCATGTTAAAGGTTTTATGTCATGTTGAGGAAAAAGGAAAAAGATTAAGGTTTATTTATGCATGTCATGAAAATGTTTATGTTTAAAGTTGATGCATCATTATGAAGATATTTTTATTTAAAGTTTATGCATCATGAAAAATTATTTTACGAAAATGTTCATGTTCGAAGTTTATGCATCTTCATGAAAACGATATTTTATGTACAAGTATTTTTCACCGTTATATGTTGACTGTATTACGTATTACTCGTTATAAAGATTATGGTGTGTTGAGTCTTTAGACTCAATAGGTGTGATGGATGCAGGTGGTATTGAGGGAGGACTTGATGAGTGATTTGACTGGGCTGAAGGCGCACACAACCCGAGGACCAGCGCTTCTACTTTTTCCGCATTATGACTTTTGACTCATGCTTTATGATTAAAGATTTTTAAGATTATTTATTTATGCATTTGAGAGATTTTTGAGAGGTTTAGTATGGGCTATTCTTTTCAAATTATTGTTTTTTTAGGTTTGGTAAAATGTTTGACGATTTTATGCTTTAAAATATTTTCCTTTGGATTTTTAAATAGCAGTTGGATGGTTATTTTTAAAATGATGTCAAAAATATTTTATGGTTCGGCAGCTGCTAAGTGAGGTTTAAAAAAAAAAAAAATTCTGGTACTTTAAATCAATAAAAAGGGCAGGACGTTTCACTAACTCATACTCTCTGACTCGACTCGTTCCTAATCTAGGCATCCCGATCTGAATAAGAACGCAATAATCCCCCACCTACTCTCCCGATCGTGGTGGCGGTACGTTCTTATTTACGTACTTTGGTCCTGTCCATAACGAATCTATAAAATAGATGTTGCTCAACTCCTAAGCAACATCGATATGACCAAACGTCCGGGGTCTTGGCATATCCGCCACAGACTTGGCATATCCTGCCAATTTTGCATCTCCGCCAAATATCAAGCACATCAGCCCAAGGACTAGGCATATCCGCCCATGACTCCTCACATAACATATGCTTAACTATAAATCAATAGAACAAGCATATCAATCTCAAACATTGCAACATATCGAAACAATGGCAATTCAGTATGTGATTTTGGGAAACTCGAGTTAAATCAAACTCGAGTTGTGCAATCCCGGATCCACATTAATTTATACCTTTATCTCCTCGGTTTGACGAAGTCGAAGTCTCGAATTCAAATATGTCCATACTCAATCTGGTAATAACAATATCGAGGAGTACAATATCAGTATACCACTCAACTCAAAACTGAATATAATCAGAACTCAATCAAATTCTGTTGCAACGGCATACTGCATAATCTCAGTATACCCAGCGATACAATATCAACAGATATCAATTCCCACAACTCATAATCGATAACAATACAAATCTGATATCAAATCTGTATAATCTCAATCAAATCAGTTCTGAAAATCACAACAATTCTTTACGGTATCCGTTCTTCAATTCGGTTTCGATTATACGATGTTTACTATGTCAAGAACACCATATATCAATCATTTCTGATTCTGGAAATATCATAATTTTAAATCATATCAGAACGTAATAAAAATTACGTCCAGTTGTAGTTCTCGTTGATAGGAACACGGTATCAAAGTCGGATCGGAACTCTGACGGTTGGATTGTACAAAATCGCAATAATAGTCTTCGAAGAAACTTGCAATATTCACCTGAGTCTCGTTCCTTTTCTGGTTTCTTTTGGAGCAATTGGATACAATTATATATATGTCTTGCATGAGAAGGCTAGGTGGCTCTTCCTTTGTTCAGCACGTCTCGCGCATATGCGCGACCCTCCTCGGCGCATATGCGCAAGACACTATGTCTTGGCGCGTGTCATCACAATAGCTCGCGCATATGCGCGCCTTCACTCGGCGCATATGCGCGAGGCTCTTCACAACTCTCTGCCATCCTCGTGCATATGCACCGGTCCAAGTCGCGCATATGCGCCGCGTTCTCTGCCTACCTCGCGCATATGCGCCCGGCTGGGTCGCGCATATGCGCGAGGTGCTCAGTCCTCGCACATAACATTTCTTCTTTCCGGCTTTCCCGGTCTGATCCGTTCCGTCTAAAATCAGATCAATTATCAAAAAATCATTTCAGATTACCATAATCAAAATCTCGAGCAATAAATTTCTCCCCCCCTAAGATCTGATTTCGTCCCCGAAATCACAGGCAATCAACTTAGATAACAAATCAGATACAATAAGGAATGAAGAATAGAAGCTAGATAAGAAGACTCTCATCAACGAAATAGATCTAGAAACCTCTGTCTCATATCTGATTCAGTCTCCCAAGAAGCTTCTTCGATGCCATGTTGACTCCACTGAACTTTCACAAGCGGAATAGTCTTCTTCCCGAGCTGTCCTCATTTCCTGACAGATTAGCTTCACTCTTTCTATCATATCTCTCATATCATATCAGGTCCAATTTCAGGTACCTCGAATATATCATCCCAATACAGAAGGGATTTACACTTCTTGCCGTACAACGCTTTAAATGATGCCATCTCAATACTCGTCTGATAGCTGTTGTTGTACGAAAACTCACAAAGTGGCAAAGATTCTTGCCAACTAGTGCTAAATTCAAGCACTACAGCCATAAGCCTATCCTTTAATATCTGGATAGTCCGCTCCGACTGTCCATCGATCTGAGGATGATATGCGGTACTCAGATGTAACTTCGTACCTAGAGCCTGCTGTAAACTCTGCTAAAAGTGCAAAGTAAACCGAGGATCACGGTCTGAAACAATCAATTTCGGCACTCTATGCAATCTGACCACCTCTCTAACATAAATCTTTGTCATCTGGTCATGTCTGTATGTCATCTTGTACGAAATAAAACATGCTGATTTCGTCAATCTGTCAATAATAACTCAAATCGCCTTACAATCTCGGGAGGAACGTGGTAGTTTCATTACAAAATCAATGGAAATGTGATCTCTTTCCATTCAGGAATAGATAAGCTCTGTAACAGTCCTCCTGGTTTCTTTCTTTCGGCTTTCACCTGTTGGCAATTCAGACATTTGGATACAAATTCAGCAATATAAGCTTTCATCTGTTTCCACCAAAACTGTCGTTTCAATTCATTATACATATTTTTGTCATCAGGACGAATATAAAATCGACTGCTATGCGCTTCTGACAATATCTGTCGTTTCAAATCCGAAACATCTGACATAACAAGACGATTATTCACATAAAACACATTGTCACAACCTGATACTCGGATCAATGCACTACTCTGACTATCGATATCGAGTTCTGAACGTTCTGATCAACTTTCTGAGCCGCTTTAATTCCCAAAATCAGCTCTGGTTCGACTTGAATAGTATATAGTATCAACGGTTGACAATCTGTCTCAAATATCAATCCAGAAAGACAGCAATCTTCTATAACATTTGAAACACCAAGCATCGATAAAGATAAAGAACATGCCTTTCGACTCAGTGCATCAGCTGCTGCATTAGATTTCCCCGAATTGTATTTGATTTCACAATCAAAATTTTTCAATAAATCAAGCCATCTTCGCTGCCTCATATTCAATTCTGATGGTGAAAATAGATATTTTAGACTCTTGTGATCAGAATAGATTTCAAACTTCTCACCGTATAGATAGTGTCGCCATATCTTCAATTCAAATACGATGGCTGCCAATTCAAGATTATGAATTGGGTAGCGAGACTCATGTGGCTTCAGTTGTCTTGCGGTATAAGCAATATCATATTCTCGCTGCATCAAAACACAACCCAATCCTTTGTGAGAAGCATTGCAATAAACAACAGAATTACCAGTACTTGACAAGATAGTCGATATCGGAGCACTGATCAGTCTCTCCTTCAACTCAAGAAAACTGGACTCATAGTCTTCTAACCAAACAAATGGAGCATTTTTCTAAGTCAGTTGTGTAATAGGCTTAGCAATACTCGAGAAATCTGTAATAAATCGATGATAATATTATGCTAAACCCATAAAACTGCGTATCTCTGATATTGATGTCGGTCTCGGCCAACTGATCACGGCCTCAACCTTACTGGGATCAACAGAAATACCGTCTCCAGATATAATATGCCCTAGAAATACCACCTGTATCAACCAGAATTCACATTTCAACAGTTTGGCATATAATTTCTCAGCTCTTAGAGTTCTCAACACAATTCTCAGATGTTCAGCATGATCAATCATATTCTTCGAATAAATCAATATAATATCAATAAAAATAATCACAAAATCATCCAGATATCTCTGAAATATACGGTTCATCAGACCCATAAATACAGCCGGAGCATTAGTCAACCCAAACGGCATGACAATAAACTCATAATGTCCATACCTGGTTCTGAACGCTGTCTTCGAAATATCAGAATCTCTGACTCTCAACTGATGATATTCACATCTCAAATCGATCGTGGAATAAATAGAAGAACCCTGTAACTGATCAAATAAATCATCAATACGAGGCAAAGGGTATTTGTTCTTTACCGTAGCCTTGTTCAGTTACCCGTAGTCAATACAAAATCTAATTGAACCGTTCTTCTTTATGACAAACAATACTGGAGCACATCAAGGAGAAACACGCGATCTGATGTAACCCTTGGCCAGTAAATCTTCCAACTGTTCTTTCAATTCTTTCAGTTAAATCGGTGCCATTCTGTACGCAGCTCTGTACTTGATCAGCATATCAATACCGGTAACACAATCAAAATCAGATAACCCAAATACGATACAGTCTAACTCAATCTCATGCCCATCATACTGTAGCATAAAATGTTTCACAGCATTCACTGATATCAATTCTTTCCCCAAAGGAGAAGAGACAGATACTACATCAGATAAAAACTCAATAGGCAATGCATGAATCAATGCAAATCGCTCAGAAATAAATGTATGGGATGCACCAATATCAATCAATACATAAGCAGGATAATCACACAATAACAGTTACCTGCAACAACGTCATCTGATGCTTCCTGAGCTTGTTCTTTAGTCAAAGAAATTACTCCGGCCTGCTGTCTCGGAGGCTGGCTAATAGTTTGGCTTCCTTCTGGCCCCGTCTGTGACTGAGCATTAGTCGATGGTGGCTGGAAAGAATGAACAACTAGTGATCGTCTACCAATCTGTACCACTGATCCAGATGATTCTGCTCCCTGAGATCTTAAGGAACATCTCTGTGGACATACTCTCACAAAATGTCCCGGCTGTTTGCAGATACGGCAAATACTAATCACTCCGTGGCATTGCTCTGTGGGATGTCTTCCTCAACATGTGCTACAATAGACCCCGGTATAACTCTGGCTCTGTCGTGAACCACTTGAGCTGGATGAACCACTACCATATTTCTTAAATTGTCTTCTTCTAGCTTACAAATGATCTTTCTTCTTCCCAGTGCTACTATCACCACTCTCAAAATCACCAGATGTCTCATTGCCCTTCAAAGTCGACGGTTCAAACAACTGAGAGCTCTTTGGTAGTGTTTCCCTCGGTGTTACGGTATCATCCATCGGATTATACGAGGTACTTTCCTCTTCTGGGATTATTCGAGGAGGTATATCTTATTACCAAAAGGATTAGTAACCAAATACAACAAACCTGTTTCAGTCCTCCTCTGATCATCTTACTATTGATCAAGAATCGGTTCTGATTCATTCTCAAATAATACATATTTCTAATCAAATCAGATAATCAGGTAAACATGTATTAAAGCAGTAAATCATGATAACAATCAAAAGGAAGGAAAGAAATCTCATTCTACCCCGCTCACTATCTTCTATCTCAGGCTAAAGTAACCTACTGCTCTGATACCACCTGCTGTGGGGACCCGGACGCTAATTCATTTTCTTAATCATTATTAAGATTCAATATAACAATTAAGTAGTGTAGGACATAATTTTTTTTTAAATGCAAGTGCGGAAACGTAATGTATTTAATCTGAAATAAATGTAAACATAAAAGTACAAGTCTTGTACAACATCTCTTTATCTCAAACTAGGGTTCAACAACTATACATCAAGTGCTGAATCCTATTCTATCTCTGAGCACGGATCTCCATGCTAACCATAATCTCTCATCCTCTTCCAGATCCTGATCCTGTCCCACCTGTTGTCATGCACACATACAGACACAGCAACAGCCGGATAACTCCGGTGAGAAATACATTCCCAGTATAAATCATGTATACATGCAATCATATAACAGATATAAAAGTATGAAACAATTACCAATAACATGTATCAATCTGAAAGACATGAATCGATATAAAACTGTAAATCAAACTCTGACTCATACTCTCTGACTCGACTCGTTCCTAATCTAGGGATCCCGATCTGGATAAGAACGCAACAATCTCCCACCTACTCTCCCGATCGTGGTGGCGGTACGTTCTTATTTACGGACTTTGCTCCTGTCCATATCGAATCTCGACAATCGAAGTTGCTCCACTCCTAGGCAACATCAATATGACCAAACGTCTGGTGTCGTGGCATATCCGCTACATACTTGGAATATCTTGCAAATTTGGCATCTCCGCCAAATATCAGGCACATCAGCACAAAGACTAGGCATATCCGCCCATGACTCCTCACATAACATATGCTTAACTATAAATCAATAGAATAAGCATATCAATCTCAAACATTGCAACATATCGAGGCAATGGAAATTCAGTATGTGATTTTGGGAAACTCAAGTTAAATCAAACTCGAGTTGTGCAATCCCGGATCCACATTAATTTATACATTTCTCTTCTCGGTTTGACGAAGTCGAAGTCTCGAATTCAAATATGTCCATACTCAATCTGGTAATAACAATATCGAGGAGTACAATATCAGTATACCACTCAACTCAATACTGAATATAATATGAACTCAATCAAATTCTGTTTCAACGGCATACTGCATAATCTCAGTATACCCAGCGATACAATATCAACAGATATAAATTCCCACAACTCATAATCGATAACAATACAAATCTAATATCAAATCTGTATAATCTCAATCAAATCAGTTTTGAAAATCATAACAATTCTGTACGGTATCCGTTCTTCAATTCGGTTTTGATTATACGATGTTTACTATGTCAAGAACACCATATATCAATCATATCTGATTCTGGCAATAATATAATTTTAAATCATATCAGAACGTAACAAAACATACGTCCAGTTGTAGTTCTCGTCGATAGGAACAAGGTATTAAAGTCAGATTGGAATTCTGACGGTTGGATTGTACAAAATCGCAATAATAGTCTTCGAAGAAACTTGCAATATTCCCCTGAGTCTCGTTCCTTTTTCTAGTTTCTTTTGGAGCAATTGAATACAGTTATATATATGTCTTGCATGAGAAGGCTAGGTGGCTCTTCCTTTGTTCAGCATGCTCGCGCATATGCGCTACCCTCCTCGGTGCATATGCGCGAGACAGTATGTCTCGGCGCGTGTCTTCACGGTAGCTCGCGCATATGCGCGCCCTCGCTCGGCGCATATGCTCGAGGCCTTTCACAACTCTCTGACATCCTCGCGCATATGCGCCGGTCCATGTCGCGCATATGCGCGAGGTTCTCTGCCTACCTCGCGCATATGCGCCCGGCTGGGTCGCGCATTTGCGCGAGGTACTAAGTCCTCGCACATAACATTTCTTCTTTTCGGCTTTCCCGGTCTGATCCGTTTCATTTAAAATCACATCAATTATCAACAAATCATTTCAGATTACCATAATCAAAATCTCGGGCATTACATCGTGCCTATCGACTCGCTTACCGCCTTCTCTATCTGGAATACATGATGTCTTTCATGTATCTTTATTGCGCAAATATCTCCCTAATGCATCTCATATTATTCAGCCAGACGAGGCCGAACTTGATGAGACACTGAGTTATTTTGAGAAGCCGATTCAGATTCTTGATCGTAAAGAAAAGCAACTCAGAACGAAGACTATTCCGCTTGTGAAAGTTCAGTAGAGTCGTCATGGCTTTGAAGAAGCTACGTGGGAGACTGAATCAGATATGAGACAGAAATTCCAAGAGTTATTTCACTGATGTGAGTCTTCTTATTTAGCTTCGATTCTCCATTTCTTATTGTATCTGATTTGATTGCCTGTGATTTCTAAGACGAAATCAGATCTTAGAGGGGGATAAATGTAATGCCCGAGAATTTTGTTATTATAATCTGAAATGATTTATTGATAATTGATGTGATTATAGAAGGAAAGGAACAGACCGGGACAGACGAAAGAAGACTGGAATTATGTGCGAGGAATGAGCCCTAGCGCATATGCGCGACCGGATAGGGCGCATATGCGCGAGGTAGGCAGAGAACCTCGAGCATATGCGCTACAGGACCGGCGCATATGCGCGAGTATGGCAGAGAACCTCGCGCATATACGCCGGGGGAGGGCGCGCATATGCGCGAGCTGCCGAGAAGACAAGCGCCGAGACAGAATGTCTCGCGCATATGCGCTGAGGAGGGTCGCGCATATGCGCGAGACGTGCAATACAAAGATGAAGCCACATGTCTTTTTTATGCAAGTTGTATATAAAATCTTCATTCCTCCTCAGATGGAACTCAGCCAAAACGAGAAAAGCTCCTAAGAATCTTCAAAGTTCTTTAAAGCACAAGAATTGAGATTTTACAAGATCCGTCCGGTAGAATTTTAATCCGAGTTTAGTACCGTACTCCTCTCGACAAGAGCTTCAACTGGACGTAAGTTTTATTATGTTCTGATATGATTTGAAAATCTGATATGAGAGGAATCATGATATGACTGTTATTATGTGTTCCTGAAATTGTTGTTATCGTATAATCGAAACCGGATCGAAGAACGGATACCGTATGAATTTGTTATCATTTTCAGAATTGATTTGATTGAGATTATACAGATTTGATATCAGATTGAGTTTTTTATCGATTATGAGTTGAGATTGGTATTTGTTGATATCTATATTGCTGGGTATATTGAGATTGTGCGGTTATGCCGTTGAAACAGAATTTGATTTAGTTCTGATTATATCCAGTATTGATTGAGTTGTATATTGTTATTGTACTTCTCAATATTGTCATTGCTAGATTGAGTATTGTCAGATTCGAATTCAAGACTTCGACTTCGTCAGAACGAGAAAAGAAAGGTATAAATCAATGTTGAACCGGGATGATACAACGCGAGTTAGATTGGACTTGAGTTTCCCAAAAACCACATACTTTATTTTTTTGCATTGATATTTGCAATTTATGAGATTGATATGCTTAGTCTATTGATTTATAGCGAAGCATGTATTGAGTCCTGGGCGGATGTGCCTAGTCATTGGCGGAGGTGCCAAGTCCTTGGCGTATGTGCCAAGACACTGGATGTTGGTTTATATCGATGTTGCGTAGGAGTAAATCGACTTGTATTGCGGAGATTCGATATAGTGTGCCAATGTCCAGGACCGGGATCCCTAGGTTAGAGATGAGTCGAGTCTAAGATGATGAGTCCAGAGTTTGATTTACAGCTTTATATCGATTCATACCTTTCAGATTTTGATACATGTTATTGATATATGTTTCATGCTTTTATATTTGTTTATATGATTGCATGTATACGTTGTTTATACTGAGAATATATTTCTCACCGGAGTTATCCGACTGTTGTTGTGTTTGTATGTGTGCATAACAACAGGTGGGACATGATCAGGGTCACGAAGAGGATGAGAGATTCAAGATTAGCGTGGAGATCCGGACTTAGAGTAGATTGGTTTTCAGTACTTGATGTAGTGACTGAACCTTAGTTTGAAATAAATGTACTTTGTACAGGACTTGTACTTTACTGTTGAGATTTATATCAAACTGATTTCATTATCTTCCGCATGTATGTATTTAAAAAAAAATATTAGACACAGATTAATTAATTGATCCTCATAATGATTAAGAAGACGAATTAGGTTTGGGTCCCCACAAATACGTTCTCATCCGATCCAAGTTTCCTCTTGTAAATCCATTTAGACCCTGTGGGAACGGTTCCCTCAGGTGGATCCACAGGATTCCACACTTGGTTCGAACGCATGGAATTTATATCAGATTCCATATTTTCAAGCCACTTGGATTAATCGGCATCAGATGACCCTTTCTTGAAGGTCATTGAATCACATCCATGGTTAGGCTCATCATGGCCCT